>NC_142683.1:18440667-18740667 GCF_964200805.1 Pocillopora damicornis
GGATACTTTGTTTTTTGTAATTTAATATAGGACATAATCATTTCTCGCAAAATTAACGGTAATTGGTGCGAGAAATGGGGCATTGAAATCATGCTTCAGGTATAAACACTGATGAAGTCTCTTTTTAAACAGTACCTTTGCATCCATAGAGCTCCGCCCTCATGGACATGTGGCCATGGCGAGTTTTCGGACGGAAACGGATATAACGTGCCCTGATCGGTGGATTCAGGTCATGTGCCACTACCGTGTCCTGATCGGTGTTCCCATCAAATTCCTAAACCGTAGGAAATAATTTAGCTCCTTCTGGTAGTAGGAAATATGATTAATTTTCGCTTGCATTTAATGGCAAATTTTTTTTCGTTCTATCTCGAAAGTTTACGTCTTCTTGAGAGTTCCACTAGATATGAGCGATTATTCCCTAGGTTCATGATATGGAATCAGATGTCCGTCTGTTTTTGCCTTTAAAAAAAGATGATGATTGTTTTACCTTGAGACTCTTTTGAACAAAGTCCGTTGAGTAATACGAACTCCATTGAAACGAAGCCCTCTTTAAGGAGCTAACGAACGAACAAGCGAACGAGCGAACGAGCGAACGAGCGAACGAGCGAACGAGCGAACGAGCGAACGAGCGAACGAGCGAACGAGCGAACGAGCGAACGAGCGAACGAGCGAACGAGCGAACGAGCGAACGAGCGAACAAGTTAACGAGCCAACGACCGATCGAAGAAAACAGCGGACGAACGAGTTAACGACCCACCGACCGACCGACCGACGATCGAACGATCGAACGATCGAGCGAATGGACGAATGAACAAACCGAAGGACGGACGAATGACCGGACAGACGAAATGATCAAACATTTTTCGCTCTAAGTCGTTTTTGTTCACGTAACAAAGGGTGGATAAACGATCTAACGTCTACTGCTAAAGGAATATATTCGATGAAAATTATCGATCCAGTAAGAGCAGGGAAGGCCATTTAAATTAGATTTGCGAGAGATGGCTAAACCGTCAAACATGCTGTTGGACGGAAATTGTGGCTACGGTCAAATCTCATTTTGAATAGATTCTGCTCTTTCTACCCAAGATACATTTCCCTACGTATGTTGCGAAGTAAAAAGTTATCAATTACGCGACCTAACCTTACCTTGTGTGTCGTTTTTCCATGCTCAATGTAATATTGAAAGTTCATTCCATTATCACTGTACTGGAGCCTGTACTTTGTCACCCACTGCCTATACCTTCCCGTCCTTCCTTGAGTGGCAACTCCTGTTATTCTGTGCCTGCTCAGTAGATCAACCTGGAGCCACTGGTTGTCATCATGGGTTCCAGCACACCACGCCCCTGCTTGGTACTCTACGTTTAGTCTACCACTTAAAACGGAGTGACCAGAGTTATATTCTGAAGAAGCGCTTAGCTGTAAATCAGTGATCGCTCCGCTTTCCATGCCGAGAGCTCCTTTACAATCTGCAAATATAATCGGGACAGACCGGGTGGGAGGCAGATTAGATTAAAAACGATATACCTGCCGATGTACAGTAGTTGGGGATTTTAAGCAATCAGGACAGCAACAATGAAGAGGACATCGATCGAAAAACGATATCAGCTTTTTATTGTGGATTTTTCGAATGACTGGATGTGTTAACTATCTCTAGTGGTTGCAATGGCTAAACTTCCGAATAATTTAGTCTGGTCGGACACCATTTCAGCTTTAGAAAACTATGAGGCCAATTAACATTATCAAATCAGGAATAATCCGGTAATACCCACCCCCCTCCCACACTCACCGACGCAGCACCACACTCTGAAAAGAAAATTATCCCTTCATTCATTCAGCATAACGTATGTGAACAGCGATGAGTTGACATTTTTCAACAGAAAAGAAAATAACTCGGTTTGAGCAGCAAAGCCTTAAGCCCTTTACACTTTAACATCAGTATCCAGATTCTCCATGCATACTGTTCTTTATACATTTACTAAAGTGCTGATAGGGAGAATTTGTTTAACAATCAAGAGTTTCTTCAGGTGATGATTATTTCCTTGTTTTCTCTCAACCTTAACGTTTGATTCAGGGGTGATATTGTAAAGAGAAATTAGATGCTAGTCACTCTTTGGGGTTACAGGGTTAAGCAGGAACAAAATAACTTTACACAAATGGATTATCGAGAGTATAATCCTACTTCAGAATGCCGGATATATATATTTTTTGTAATTAAATCTGATGGAACATTTGTTGTAAAATTAACGATGACCCGTGCCTTATCTTGTACCCAGACTTTCCACGGTCAAGCGTTTGTTACATTTTAGTTACACGGTAGGGTCTGGGTACGAGATTAGTTGGTGCCGGCAATGGAGCACTCATATAAAACTTCGTGTAAGGATTCTGATGAAGTCTCTTTTTAAACAGTACCTTAGCATCCATAGACCTCCACCCTCATGGACATGTGGCTCTGGCGAGTTTTCGGACGAAAACGGATATAACGTACCCTGTTTGGTAGATTCAGGTCATGTGACACTGCCGTATCACTGATTAGGATACGGTAGTGTCACATGACCTGAATCCACCAATCATCTCTTGTTGTTAACAATAGAGTCGTCCCTGCTTTGATTTACGTTTGTAATTACATGATACACCTATTCAAGTGCATTTGAATAAACATCTATTCTATTGTTACAATTGACTAATGAGCCCTGTATCTTTTGCAAATTTTCTTAATTTTCACAAAAATCCATGATTCAAACGCTGGACAAAATTTATGTGAACGGGTTATCTTGTCGAACAGTTCTTATCATACAACAAAATTTTATACCGTGAAAACGGTTGGAAGTTTTGGATGGTTAGCCGGCTCTGCCAAATGGTAACGTGCTTTAAGTCCAGGTAAAAGAGCTTCGAAGTAGCGAAGTTTTTTGACTACTGTTACATCCCGACATGAGAGCAAACCTGATTCCTAAAGGCGGCCTAAAACCGAAAAAAAAAATCTGAAGACAGACCAAAATAATTCTGTCTTGATCAAATCTGAGTTAATTCTTGGTTATCGCCGATCATGGGACAGAAAAAAATGCTTTACATGCTACGTAACTAAGCTACAGTCAAAATATCTGACCCGAAAACATAATCAATCCATAATTTGATGATGTTTAATTGTTTTGTGTCATTTATTAATTTTAAGTCCTTAAAATGGTTGATAAGATTCCCAGATTCCCTGGGTCAATGAGTTAGCGAGCGAACACGTGAGCAAGGAAGTTCAACGAAACTTCTTGTAAAATATCATGGAAAAAAATTAAGCGTGTGTCTTGAATCTATCTAAGAAGCTTTTCATAATAAAGTAGAGTATTTTGTGGTTTTCCCTGTATCTTCAACGTCCACTTGGTTAATCAAATAAACTTGTTTTTGTTATTGTCATTTTTACTCACCCAAATATCCTAAAGCAGCAGATAAAACAAACCACTGAAATTCCATGAAAAGCAACGAGAGGAGCTTCCAAAGATGAGCCATCGCCTGTTGAATGTTAAAACAAATTTTTTTTCGTATACGTACGCCTAATATGCGGAAAAGTTATACGAAAAAGCTAAATTAGAATGAATTAGCATATAACAAAAGCAAACGGCAGTAGCATCTATATCTTTACGTAATTTTTGGAATCGATTGAACATTTGGCTTTTTCCTCTCAGTTTTTGCTTTTTTCTACGAAAATGTTATCACGATTAGATATAAATCGGCTACTTTATCAATGCAGGTGCATTATGTGTGCTGTGTGTGATGTAGAGGTCGGTTGTAGGTTATAAATCTTCGCCAAAAACGCACATGCGCTGAGCATCAAATAGACCTCTTTAGCTTTTCCGTTTTGTTTACCCATTTCAGGTCATGGGATAATAAACTAGAGAACTGTTTATTTCAAATTTCCACTTATTCACGTGAACATTTATGCATAATTTACAAAAGATAAAGCTGACAAATCCCCTGAACCTGAAATGGGTAAACATAACATACAAGCTGACGAGATATACTGAATGCCACAAGAACCAGCCAGCTACGCCGGCCTTTTACGAGCGAGCAAAAAAATTCATCATGGAGAAACTAAAAAAAAAAAAAAAGAAAGCAAAAATGAGATTTACTTACCATTATAGCTTTAGATTCCAAAACTGCTAAAATCAACAGTGGATAAAACACTAAAGTTACCTTTAAGTTTTCGACATCGGATAACAAATGGTTATCAAGTCTAAGAAAGACACCTTGAATAATATTGACGATCTGGCTTTTTTTTCTCTAAAAATCATTAAAATTTTTCATCACCTTACTTAATGTGTCGAATGGTAAGTCTTATGGGCGTTTCAAGATATTAATAAATCCATTTAATGAGTTCCACTCGCAATACCAAGTGTGAACACTACTCGCGCGTTGCATACTTTGCTTCATTGAGTAACACCTGCCTGAAAATCTTTGCCCGGCGGCTCGACGATAGACAACCAAAAAATAGTGATAGAAGAATAACAAATAATAGAAAATAATTAGTAAAATCGCATGCCTCGAAACTAGATTGATCTCCATCTTCAAAGTATCGTATGAAAGTAAGTTGTCTACTCCGACTGCCGCCCTTTACGCAACTTTAACAACGATCTTGACCTCAATTATCATCGGACACTCTTATGAATTGGTTAATTTGTGTATGTTTATCATATTTTGTGCACTGATTAAAGACACAAAGAATATTTTTTCACTTTCATTGCGTGCAGTAAACATCCATATATAAGTGTAAAACCAGTGACACCTCCTTAACTGGTCTAATTAAATTTAACATGGTTATGACAATTAGCTACTCTCGAACTGGTTAACACAGTGAAAGTAATTAAGCAAGAACACAAAAAGAAAAAAAAAGCCTCACCAGTTTACACGGGCTAGCAACTGCATCTTGTCTGAAGGTTAAGAATTAATACTAACAAAGCCAGGAAAAAATGAAACATTTCATTGAGGCATGTGTTATATTTCACGTTACCAAACAACTTCTAATTTTTACAATTTACAATATTACATATAATTGCTTTCCGATACAAAACTGTATGGGCACCAAGCAGACAGTTCTGGTAGGAACAAGCGAGAGCTTACGGCAGCCATCCCGAAAAAAAGGGGCTCGACAATTGAGCCTACGGTTTTAGCTACCAGCGCTCCGAAGCATCACGTGGTATCACTTCGAAGTCATCCCTTAAGTCTCATTAGAAGAACAGAGAACAGATGGGCTATTGGTGGTTGGCATGACTGTGATGTTGTAACATGTGATCAAAACCAAGGGGTCACCCCTTGTCAAGAGTCTTGACACGACAATGGACCTGGTCTTTACAACTTTGAAACTCATGATAGCTTTAACAAAGGACTATTCGCCAAAAACTACGCTTCTTCACCAACAAAAGGTCGACCCTAAAACAAGCCGCACATCACAAACTTTATAATTTAAGATATCACTTTTAGGAGAAACAACACAAACCGAGTAGCCATTTTGTTTTTTCTGTGATTAGCTCTGCAATAGCCTTTAATAAGCTTAGCAAATGATGGCCTGGTGAAGTCTGTTGCTCTTGTTTTTCAACGCTTGCCATTAGCGGCCTATTTTTCCCGCGCTTTCCTCCTTTGCCCGCGCTCACCGCAAGGTCGCGCAAACGCTTGATTTCAACTATTCCCGCCAGAAGTTCCAAAGATGCCATTAACGTGAAGACATGAACTTATTTCGATGGGCACTATATCTTAAAATACTTAATAACACTACAAATTTATCTACGTGTATTTTCATAGTGATAAACCAAGTGCAAGTTAATGTTAAATAAATACTATAGAAATCTAGATACAAATAACGCTAACTAAAACCAAAGAACTGCATATAATTCTATCACAAGATGATTTAGTTATCCGAAATAAAGTAACATCCTTGAATTGACTATCGAAAACATCTAAATTTTTTCTCTAAGATAAAGAAGTTTTCCTTAATTGCAGCTGATGGCTTAGAGAAGAATATTCTTCAAAGGGTTCCTCTAGGAGTCAAATAAAAAGTTCAAATTCTGCAGTATTCACAAAGACAATCCAGACGATTATCTCAGACAGCTTCTCTCTCTCTTCCGTTCGTTTGTGCATTTGGGGCAGTACCTTGAAAGAAAGCAGGGGCAGTTAGTGATATCCGCAATTCCAATACTCAACGGATTCAGTCAATTCCTACGAGCTGCGACTTTCTTTTCTTTCAATTTAAGCCATCTTTACAAACATGTAACTCTCCACAGTTCAGATAATTTGGTTTAATCAACTGAGTTGATGATACAAATTGGCCACCATAAAGAGTTTCTTAAGCTGACATTTCGAGCGTTAGCCTCTTCATCAGAGCAAATACAGCAATTGTTTGTTGTGTGGGGTTCATATACAGAAAGATGGAGCAACGCGTTTGGCAGGAATATGGCAACCACAAGCTTGGATGGGTAGTAATAGGGCCTCTTCCCAACCACCTTTATTCATTAATTTTATCCTTTTATTTTATTGTGCCAAAATATATAATATTACTACAATTTGCAAAAATTGATGAAGAACAAAATTAGCGCGGAAACCTGATGACAATTATTAAGGCTTGGAAGCTTAGGTTCCCACACAAGTAGTAGATAACAGATAGAACAAAATAATGTGTTAACAAGCCATATAATAGTCTGTAGTCCATAGTTGAATTAGAAGTTATTGAAAATAACAATTTTAACTTTTTTTCTTAAAGGATTCAAGAGATGAAGAGCTAGTGATCTCAGGGGTAAAAAAGTTGAAAAACTTTGAATCTTGATAGAAAACGGAAAACTGCCGAATATTTGTTCTTCATAAAGGTACACAAAAGGGGTTGGCACGCCTTATGTATTGTAGCCGTGGATTTGATTGTTTCTCTTGAATACATTTATTAAAATTTTTTGAGGGAGGATAGATTTTTTGAATGAGAGCATTTATTGACCAAACTGTACCAAATGAACGTCGTGAAATTTAAGTGAGTGATTGGAAACTTAGCCTACAACGGCAGACATTCTATCAAAGACAAACTTACCATTTTCCTTTTGGTTTGGTAGTGAGTCCCACGCACTGAAAATGAAACCATTCTATGGGACACTGTTGAAAAAAGTGGTAAAAGAATAGTAAACATCAGGTTTCTTTGATAAAATAATATTAAAAAGCTGGTGATTCTAGTCTCTCCCACCATTTCTTGAATTTTTTAAAATTAAATTTAACAAAAATGTCACATAAACATTATAGAAGTAAAGGTTTACCTCTTCATTATCACATCCAATCATTTCTCCAAATGAAACCTGTACAGAAAGAAACATCATAAAGTTAGTTACACAGATTGGCAAGGCAATGCTCTCCATATTAATTCTGTGCTACAGTAAAATAACAACTTATCAAAATGAAGTCTTAACCTTTACTTCCAAGATCTCATTAGTAATTCTCCCTACTGTCTGCCATACAATTCACATAATGTTAGTTAGAAGAATTTGGAATTAGATCAACCAATGTTCTGCACTCCTCTGATACGAAGTTAGCTCGAATTAGCATGGGAATCCTCAGCACCCTTTATTCAGTAAGTCAATCATAGCTAGCAACCGCTGAGAGACTGGGCATGAGCAGAAGGAAAAACAATCTTTCTCTGCTGCCCCTGTTTTATGTCAGAAACGTTTTCTTCTCTAAAATGCAAGGGAAAATCTTGTGAGTCAGGAATAACGCCTTAGAGAATTGTAATTAGCTTTTTTTTTCTTTGTCTTGGACCCAAAGGTCCTAAGGTGTCATTTTAATGTTGGCAATTATGTAATTTTGCTGATTCATTTTTGACGGGTGACTACTACAATTGTCATTTTACGCCAACATTTGACTGGAATAAAGTAGTAAACTGTTGGTAGATTCCAAGTCCAATCTTCTCCAATGACCTTTGCAACCCTTATTTGGGAGGCGTGCGAATTAACTGATAATCCCCTAATTGACACTTTCCTCATTCTCATCACTTGCTTGCTTGACATTGTGTTGATTGTGTAAGGAGAAGATCTGTTTTAGTCACTTGTGGGAGTTAAAATCCCATCGTTTACATACACTTGACATCTATCCAGCAGTGGTGAACAAAAGTGGTCCTGACACTCATTTTCATGGCTTCATAGTACACAAAAAATACCTGGCAGTGCAGACTAATCAACTTAACCTTTAGACCCGAAGAGTGACAAGCATCTAATTTTTCCTCACAACAACATCCTTGAATCACACATTGAGGTCATGAGAATGAAGGAAATGATCACCAACTAAAGAAGTACTTGATTGTTAAACAAATTCTCCTTGTCAGCAACCTTAGGAAATGTATAGAGAACAGTATGGAGAATATGCATACTGATGTTAGGGTGTAAAGGGTTAAAGAACAGTTTCATACCTGATTACACAAGCAGTATGTTGGTTCATTTGGATCGATTGGATACTCAGGTGTAGGTGAGTCTTGATTCTTTGATTTTCCCCTAAAGTTAAGAAAATCATGGTAACTTTAGTCAAATAATAGAAATTTGGAAGTGGGGATGGCACTTCGGTAAGAGTGCTTGCCTCCCACTGCTATGGCCTGGGTTTGTTTCCCAGACCTGTTGTTACATGTCGGTTGAGTTTGTTGCAGTTTGAACTCTGGTTTTCCTCCTTCCATAAAAACTAAGATTCCATATTCCAATTTGACCTGGAAACAGTGGACAAGAAGAGCCACCTAGTGGAATGTCTACTGCTAAATTTCCATTATTTATAATAAATATTTATAGCAACTTAAATACTGGACCATCAAGTTTACTCTTTTTTAAATTAGGACACATGATTGATATCACAACATTTCCTAGATATTTTTGCAACTGAAGGTGCATTAAGAATTTTGATAAGTTGGTCATCAGAGTTGTGAGGGAATTAACCCATATTTAATGCCATGACTGTAGATCTATTGTTCAATAATTCTTAACTTAACCTCACAAAAGTATAATGAACACTACAACTTACTTTCTATTGGTCTTTGCCTTCTTCTTGACAGGCTTGACCACCTCTGAGCCTCCTGCCCCACTTGACCCCCCTCTGCCCTCTGAGTCACGCTCATGTTTGTCATGGTTACGCTGCCGTCGATTTCCTACCAAAAGAAATATCATCAAATTTAGTCAGAATGATGGCAGTTGGTTAGCAAAGCTGTCTCTTCAGTAGTGTCCAAAAGAATGTTTACAGTGACTTACTTTTCGTCTTCTCGGGTTTTGAGTGGTGCTCTTCTAGAATGGCTGACAGAAAGACAAAACAATTCAAATAAGAAATGGCAAGAACCTTAACTGCAAAGAATTCAGTACCCTTGGCAATAGTGAAAGTTTAAGTTTTGTCTCTTAACCCCTTAACTCCCAGAAGTGATCAACATTAAACTTCTCCCTATAATATCCTTACATTATCCAGCAAACAGGTAATGAGAATATTAAAACTTATCAGGTAGAAGTTGTTATCTTGATCTAACACCAAATTCTGGTTACTAATTTACAAGGAAATGTGTAGGAACAAGAGGGGAGAATTAACAATCAGATCTTAGGAGTTTAAGGGTTAAGAACTTCACCCTTCTTAAGTTCCTATTTTCTACCAAGAAATAGATAAATGAGTTGATGGGCTGAATCAAATTAACCCATTTGCTCCCAAGATCTCATTAGTAATTCTCCCTATTGTCCACTAAACAATCCCTATGATGATAATTAGAGAACTTGGTATTGAATCAACTCATAATCCCCTCATTGATATACTTCTTAACTCTTATCACTTTTCTGCTGGATGTTTTATCAAAACTGTAATGAGAACTTCTCTTTGGTCACTCATATAGTTAACCCTTGAACTCCCAAGATATGATTGTTAATTCTTGCCTCTTCCTGTACACATTTCCTTGTAAAACTGTTATGAGAATTTAGTGTTAGATCAAGATAAAAACTTCTACCTGATAAGTTTTAATATTCTCATTACCTGTTTGCTGGATAATGTAAGGATATTAAACAGAGAAGATCCATGTTAATCACTTCTGGGAGTTTAAGGGTTAAATTAAAGATAAATGACTTGATAGGGTTAAATCACATTAAAAAGTTATGAATTCATAAAAGCTGAGATGACAGTTAATATAATAGTACCTGGCTGAACGTCGGGTTTTAAGAGAGGTGGCATGTCGTCATTCCTGTACGTGTCCAGGTTTTCCACATCTACTTCAATTTGTCGAGTACGAGTATCCACCTGCACACGTGATTAACAAAATTCAAATAAATGACCATAAATATATAAGAAAATCAGTTCATGTACCAGTATATTATTTTCATATATCCATAGTCATTTATTCATCACTTCACAGGTTCATTTAGATCCAACATAATGACCAGCTCCTAGTTGACTTGTCAGCTCAGTTGGTAGTGCACTGCACCACTATCACAGAGGTCATGGGTTCAAATCCCATACAGGCCTGAATTTTTTCAGGCCTTATTTTCACTACTACTTCACTAGTGTTCATTACTGAAAAGTTTGCTTTCATGTTCAAAATTTAAATTATAAGTTGTTTAATGAGTAACTTCTTCTTTAAAAAAAGACATTAATCCATGAACGTAATAAGAACACAGACAGAAACTATTTGGTGGAAGGTGATATTGTGATATAACAGGAAATTCTTTTAAGATGGTCTTTTACCCTTAATATAGCATTTTTCCCTTTTGAATGTAACTTTTAGGACCTTCTCACACAGTGTTCTCCCTCATTTTACGTATGACAGGTAAAATAAATTTTCAAACTGGTAAAGCAATCCTTTTACCTGTTGAATTTTTAAGAATTCCAAGCAATTTTAAATGGTAATAAGAGGTACTACAGGCAGTAAATGTTACCGGTTACTGTCTGAAAAGGAGAACACTGCTCACAGATCAAAACTTTCTAACTCCAAACTGACCAAGTAAGATCGCAAATGTTAACAATTAACCCTTTAGCTCCCATGAGTGACCAAGACAGAATTTCTCCTTCAAATATCAATACAACGTCAACCAGATAAGTGATAGGAATAAAGAAAAATATCAATTTGGGGATAATTAGTTGATCCAATACTAAAATCTCTGAACTAACATTATAAGAATTGTATGGTTGACAGTAAGGAGAATTACAAATTAGATCTGGGAGTTTAAGGGTTAATGATTTATTAGCCCCTAATGGTGAGAAAGTCTGTTTTAAGTGGAAAAACATGGCAGGATTGGTCACAAAAGGATGTAATTAGCTCTTCAAAAATAATTTCCCAGATTTTAACTTCAAAAACATGGAAACAATGATGGTGAGACATGTATAAGGGACTGTGAATAATTTCCAGGGACTGTTGATTCCTCAGCTTTCTTAGCATGACTGCAAACACTTCTTATAAGTCAGTAACAGCTCACCAAGTCCATCATGTTTCCAACCAGCTGTAGTTTATCATCACCATATTCCTGACTTCTGATAAGTCGTCTTTGAATTTGAATCAAGCATTTCCTCCTGGCTGCTGGCTCTTTTTCTTTAAAGTAACTGTTGATAAGCCTTTCAATTTCTTTAAGCCTCTCTGAAACATTGAAAACATAACACTTTTATATCTAAAAAATTTAAAAACTGAGGAAAACTTAACACACAAGTATTTAGATCATCTGGTCCAAATCTTATGCTGCTAACAAACCCTGATAATGAAGATCCAGCTCTCTCATCTGAGAAATATTCCTTTGCATATCATCAGGTAGAGATTCTACACCTACAGTTAACAAAACCAAAAAAAGAAAAAGAAAAATGTTTTATCAAGGCTTTTTTTAAGTTATCCAAAGGATGTAGCAAAGTACCCCATATCAAATAGACATGAATTTTTGAAAATATCCCGCCTTCCAATCGATGGTGAGGGTAGTATGGAGAAGTTGTAACCCAATCTTTGGGTTCAAAGGGTTAATTTGTTTCTGAGAATCAGCTGTTTTTCTGTTGGGCTGTTCTTACAACATCTACCCTGATCTGGAAGTTCATGGCCTCCACTTCCATGAAAAAGAAAAAAAAAATGTTTTGCCCTCTCAAATGTTACCCTTCCACAAGTGATTAACTTGCAACTTCTCCCTATAATATCCCTACTTTATTCAGGAAATAGATTATGGGAATATTTAAACACATCAGTCAGAAGTTGCTATTTTGATCTATGACCAAATTCTCATAACTTTTCCAAGGGAAATGTGTTGCAGCTGAAGAGTAGAATCAATAATCAGATCTTCCAAGCTCAAGGGTTAAAAACAACTGAGCCAAATTTATGAGAATTGATGCCAACATGGAAATTGCTCTTTTCATCCCCTTGATCAAGGGAGAAAAATGAGAAAGTCAAAGATCTATGTTTAAAGTTATTGTCTCTCTTCCTGTCTGCTTTTAGTTTGGATTTGTGTTTTCAATCAGAATAATTTTGAACCAGGTGTCTCGTCTACTAAGAATTTGGAATATGAGTTGATATACAAAGTACAGCAAAACTCAGCAAGATCTTGTTTATGCACACACTGAAGGTCCCTGCTCATTTACATGTGGACGTAAGCTGACGTATCGCAAGATATCATGCACATGTAATTTCTTGGAAAAACGTAAATATTAAGAAATCCGAAACGAGGAACACTAGAGATAATATAGGTTTGTTGAAATCTCATGAGTTAATGAGCCACTTCAGATTATATTTGCGGTAATGCCAATGCTCACGCCTTTAAGAGATCACGTACAAAATTGCATGACAATCACAGCACAAATCTTCGCTTTGACGTCACGGTTGTAACAAAATCGCATGTTCGAAATATGTGCACATATTTTACCTGAGGTCACGACGAGATACGAAACTTGGTCAAATTAAAAATAAACGAGCAACGGAAGCTATCAAATACTGAAAGCGGGTTCAAACAGGTTATAATTGTTGAGAAGTTCCGTTTTAGATCCGTTCAAGGTTGACTGGTCCTATATAGTGTGTGAGGAATAATAGGCACGCTGGAGCGAGTAAATCTCAGTGTCTGCCTCGAGAAACATGTATATTTTTGACACTATTTCCAGTCAAGATAATATGGCTTTTTACACTTGATGGATTGGTTAACAATGTTTCAAAAAGGAACAATTTAACTCACAATCTAGGTAGTTCTCAACGTAGGTTGCTGTGGCAGAAATCGCGGACTCACTTGACTGCAAAACAAAAACACATAACTCGTTTTCGTCGATTTACTACGCACTAATAATCTTGTGGTACTTACCGTCATTTCTGCAGAATAGTAATCTTGTAAAAGATTAAAAAAATCAGGGAATTTTCCCTCCAAAAACGATATAGATATAGCGACGCGTACAAACAACTTACAGCTTAGCAGCCAAGCTTCTGACATTTTATTTCCGGTAGTCGAGTGCAAGTTTTGATTCGCTGATCAATAAGGGAACAGGAAGTATATTGGTTACAAAATTGTTATTTGCGGTTCCGCCCTAATTCAGACGACAAAGAACTTTCATGTGATTTTGACAACAGTTTGACATTTGATTAAAATATGTTGGTTTCTGTCACGTACGCATACTAGATTTGGGTAGAACTTTCTCAAAAAGCGATTTACTTTGTTGAACAATCCTTGTGAAGATCGGAAGTAGGTTCGCGGTGATATCATTGCCATTCTTCCCTGACGGAGTTAATTTTGTTAAGATTCCCTTGAGAAAAGCAACAAATCTGCCGGGAATTTCTCAAATGTTTGTAAGTGACCAACTTTTGATAACATGTGCACATAATCTCAAGTTCCTACTTGTTATGATCGTTCGATCAATAATGGCGATTGTTAAAATTCTCCTGCCTCATGGCTGATTTTTCTCTGAATTGTTGGCCTTTATTGTTGTGTTTTGTAGAACTCGAAAAACTCTCCCACAGCAAAAGACGTGGATATTGGGCTGATGCAGCTAAGAATCCTTGAACCTAACGAAAAGGAAACGCAGAAGCCCTCGAAGAAGAAAATGGCTCCTGGAACCTCAAGGCGCCGGAAGAAATCTAGATACAAGAGGTGTGTAATTTCTTAATTTTCTTTTAATGCTTTAACAACTCAAATAATGGTGGATGAAAATAATGGGTTTTGAAATTAGGCTCTCCCCCTTATTATTTCATTTTATTGTTTTTGGTGGTTGCTCAAACAGCCAGAAATCTTCAAACATTTCCTCTGCACACAGTGTACATCGATGTGGCTTGCATTTTGTAGGACTGAACTTGTCGAACCACGCTTGAAAAGCTTTACTTCAGCTGACTCATGTATATTCTATAACGAGGACATTTATTCCCTTTTGGGATTAAAAGACTGAAGAAAAAAAATGAAGTAAAACTTCTGCTCTGCAGTAAAGAGTTTGTGAGGTTTACAGGAAGTGAAGTTGCATAATTACCGACTGTTACTGTAAGAGGTGTCAAAACAAGCTTACGTATTTTGAATTCGTTCGCGTTGTAATCATATTATGACGCAGTCGTTTTAAGAGTCAATTTTAAAAACGTTTTGAAGTTATTGGGGTGGTTGGTTAAAAAAAATTCCAAACTTTTAACTCTGCCTGATAATATTTTTTGCTGAAAATACGTTGTCGGCATGACATGTATCAAATTATAGATGACCATGCATTTATCTTTATAAATAGAAAATTCTTGATCTTTGCTACAGAAGTGCGTAGGAGTGACTGACGATAGAAAAAAAATCCCAAGTTTTGTATTAATGATGTCAAATCAGCAAATCATCTGCATTTCTTTCATTCTTTGTAGCTTCCAACCGACAAAGTATTTTCCATACTTATAAATTAGTCATGATAATCCAAGAAAAGTAGAAAGTAATAAAAAGCGCAAAGGTGGGCATACACCAGGGTTCATTTCCATTTTTAGATTAACAATTCATGAGTCGTTGAGGAGAATACGAAAATAAACAAAATTAAACTATAATAAATACACAAACAGAAAGAGTTGATCTAACTAGAACATACTATTTAACTGATTGAAGGCAAACCATTTGGCCACATATTAGGAGCTTCTAGTCCTAAGGGGTTGAATTAAGGACTGATAAATTTAAGTGGAAGTGAGCAAAGTTAAATGATGAAATGGAAGTGACACCACAAGCTCTTAAAATAAACAAGAGATAAAACAACACTCCTTTATTTATGAACCCACACAAGTACGGAAAGGACAATGATTGTTTGTACCAACTGGTTTGAAGGTATAGATTTCACCATATGTTCGTAAAAAAATTAAGGGCAGTCCTGTGTGCTCTGTAATTAGATATGATGATGGAAAAAGCTGTTTTGTTGTCATTCAGATCTGAAACAGGTGTAAAAAAATCACTAATAGTGCTATAGGCATATAGAGTATCTCCTTCCGATAAAAATAAATGAAATGAATTGCAATGTAGACAATACAGCAATAATATTAAAAGGTTAACATTTCAGCCAGTATTACTAGTCTTCTTCAGGACAAATTTTCTTCACAAAGATGTAATTTTTACTATTATACCTTTCAGACCTCCTGTTTATTCTTCCAGTAAATTTTTTGTGTTTAATATCATCAATATTTAACACAGCATTTCTTTCATACACACTAGTTGACTATTAATCATCGTTCATGTTGTATTGGCTTGTATTGACCCTTTTCTTTCCTAGAGCTGATCAAAATGGAATTGCTCCGCCCATTCACCTTAATCCTTTGACACCCAAGATCTTGTTAGTAATTCTCCTTACTGTCTGCCATATAGTTCTTGTGATGTTAGTTTAGATAATTTGGTATTGGATAAGCTAATAATCCCATAATTAATATTTTTCTTTATTCCCATTACTTGTCTGCTTGACATTGTATTGATATTTTGGGGTGATTTTCTGTCTTAGTCAATCATGGGAGTTGAAGGGTTAAATTCTCAAGAAGAAAGGAGATGAAAAAAAAGAAAAACGTCAACTAGGGTACATTATTGAATGTCGTACCAAATTCTCTGGGCTAAAATTAGATGAAGTGTATGATGAACAGTAAGAAGAACTGATAAGAAGATCTTAGTAATAAAAGTGTCAAAGAATTCAAAAGTACTATAACTATATGACGTAACCTCCGCAGCCTTTAATTTGCTTTACAAAATACGTCAGAAGTCTGAACACTTTTTAACTTCCTTTGTGGTATGATAATTGGATTGAAAAGCTTTCAGTTTTGTTAGTTACAATGTACAAACTGCCAAGGTCACTGCTTCAAGCTCAAGGTTTACAGAAGTCGCAACACTTTTTAACTTCCTTTGTGGTATGATAATTGGATAGAAAAGCTGTCAGTTTTCCTAGTTACACTGTACAAAATGCCAAGGTCACTGCTTCAAGCTCAAAGTTTCCATTTGGCAATGAAAAATGTAAAAAAAAGGGGATTGGAATTTAACTTAACACTTACGCACCTGAGGAGAAAAAAGCAAAAAAACTCAACTTAACAAATAACTTTTCATAGAAAATATTCCACTGAGTTTGACTCTAGATCACAAAAATTAAAAAAATGAAACTAACAGTGAGAACTTACTACGTGATTGCGGAAAATAATTTGTCAATTTGCCACTTTTTGCTAAGAATTAGAGGATACAATTTTTTTATTCACTATGGTGACCATAATAATCACAGCTTGAATTGCATGCTTCTAGCATCACAGTGGTCTTCTCGATTGATCGATGTTGCATGGTTACACCTGTGCGAAGAGTAGGATTATGATGGAATTAGAGAGGGAAGACAAACAAGATCTCCACTATTAAGATTCCAAGCTATAATTATTTTAAAAATCCTTCGACTCCTGAGTGTGACTAGCATCTAATTTCTCTTTAGAATATCAACCGCGATTCAAACCCTAAGGTCGAGAAAATCTAACTTAAGAAGCTCTCGATCAAGTGACACATTCTCCTTGTTAGTACGAAAGGAAAATGATAGAAACCAGTGTGGAGAATATTTACACAAATGTCAGTGTTAGGGTTAAAACTAATGCCATGCTTGGATTAAAGGTTTAAGAGTCTGGTTGATTTTGTTTAGTGGGAGAGAGGGATTTTAATTAACATTCACATTCACGGAATTCCCCAACAGCATGATCAAGATAAAAGCTCCAAAAAGAAGGAAATAACTAGCTAGAAATTGTTTTGGTTTGAATGTGCAGGTCTAAGTTATTCCTAATTCCAGCACATTTTGGGAGAAAATGAAAATTATTGCTCAAATGAACATTCACAGCAAGTCATATGCCAATCAACTTTACTTTATGTTTTTTTTTTTTTGTAATAGATTATAAAAAGCACAATCTGAATTATTTTTAGCAAGTGAACAGCTTCTTTCATTTTTTAAATATTTTCAAAGTAAACAGTTCACCATGAATTATCATTGCATAATTTGAGAAAGGTCAAAAATGAAATATCTCAAATGATGTAGCTTTTATCATGCAGAAAACTCCTCTAATGCATGTCATCAAATCTGTTGAGAGGGAAAGTTTTGTTTTGGTATGTTACTTTCGTGAGTCTCCAGAACTCACAGACTATAGTGTAATCAGATTAGTTGAAGACTCAAACACACTTTGTTTAATCAAAGGCCTCTTTTTAATGTTGAAGTGATATTAATCTACCACTTCTTGTAAGGTTCCAGGAGGGAAGATGAATTCCCCATTTAAGCAAAAGTCAACATTTGACAAGGGAAGCAAGACTATTTTAAAATCTTCCGACATGCTTTCTAGCCTAACACATCACGATCCCAATTTGTACTGTTATGTAACCCTTGCAATTCTAGGAGAGATCAAGAAGGAATTTCCCTTTACAGTATCAATAAATTTTCAAGCAGAAAATTGGAGTGAAGGAAAAAAAGTATAAACTAGGGATATTGTTTGATTAAACACTAAATTCTCAGAGCTAAAATGAGAAGAAATGTATGTTACATTGTTGGGAGAACTGATTTAGGGATCTTGAAAGTATTTAAGGATTGAAAAGATTAAGGGGATAAAGCAGTTTTTGAATTAATTCTTAGTTTTAATTACCCACCTCCTCAGGGGAAAAGAAAGTGTCTGTGTTTTTAATCTAAATGACCACATTAACATATTTCAGCCATTAAATATATATATACCAAAAATAACTTGCATCCTACATAAAAACATATGAAAAAGGGTATCTGTTCATACGTTAAAGAAAATGCAGCAAGTTTTGATAGCAAGATAAAGCCAAATCTTTTCATTACAGAATCGCGCCCATTGAAAAACGTCGCACGGGAAAATGCAAATAAGCTAGAAAAGAGAAAGAGAGCATGCGTAACTTCACGCAGGCCTGTCAATCCGACTGTCAATCATGTAATCCCCCGTGTACGCAGTGTTCGAAAGTATTGTTTCTTGTGCAGACAACCGAAACGTAGCGCTTTTCATCGAAGAAGAATAGACGTAATTAGTGGCGTTATCTTGATTAGGTTATATTGTTTAAAAATCGGTCAGATGTAAAATTAAATTACCTTTCAAATGCCGGGTTTTCAATTTGTGTTAAGACTCAAATGCGGCAGATTTGCGAGGTTCGACCATCAACTTCGCCAAGAAAGCAAAACATCACAGAAATATTCCTTTTAGTAAAATTTCCGTACTGCCCCATACTATCGTAAAACAAATCTGTTTTCCCAATGGTAAAGTATTGTTTTTGTCACTCTATCCAAGAACTGAACGTATAATGTAGTGTGGGGCTGTGCGGAATTTTACCTTCCTTTTTGGCCCGTTATTGCCGTCAGTTTCAGATAACACGTCGGTAGTCTAATTACTTTTCGAAAAGCTTAAGTATACGTTGTAGATTCCCGCTCCACGTAGGTGCACGCTCACGCTCATAAGCTTACGGATGAACACTTCACGCTCTTTTGATATGCAAACGCGGCCCTCGCTCTTTACCGACGAAAAGAGCATTTCGTCACTTTGAAACAATGCTAATTGCTCCAATTGTATCTCCATTGTCTCTAAACGGACGCAAAGCGAAATTTTACAACTCCCGTTTGGGAATTTGTCAATTCAGATCTAAAGCGACCGAAGTTGGCGGTGAGCGTTTGCAACCTCATTCCTAGGTCATTGCGCCCGCAAAGCATCATGGGTACCCCACTTTTCTCGGGCGACGCTTTTCAATGGGCGCGATTCCGTAATGTCACTTCTTTTTTACCATGCTAAAAGCAGGTTGTTCTTCTCTCTTCATTACAGTTTCTAATGTATCATATGATTGTAACAAAGTTTCAGTATGACCTTTTGATGCAAGTCGGTCGAATACCTTATTTGCATTGTAAACACAGAGCTCTTCCGTGTTAACTATTTGTGTTCCTGCTCTCTCTATTAGTTTGCTTTAAACTTCCATAATGGACTTCTGATTGTGATGAAAGAAACTTCCTCTTCAGTTTTGAAAATGAATTTGAAGTTGATGTATAAAACTTATGCTTATACACCTTGTTCCTATTTAGTTTTCATTTCTTAATCTGCAAGTTATCTTAGTTTAAAAGGTTAAAGCTGCTATACAGTGTGCTAAACCAAGGACATATTTCATCAGTTTGAACAGTTTGTTGAAAGTTCAGTGTTGTACCTCATCGCTATTTTCAGTGACTCTAACCACCTAATTAAACTCTGTTTTGCATGAAAAAAACAAACATTTTCTTTGTAAACACGATAAGAGGTGGCTTTGCGATAGCTTAACTTTCATCTCTCACAAGTTTGAAATTTCTTTTTAAGAGCGTCGTTAAAACTCAAGCTCGAATTTTTTCACTTGATCGAGAGATTGTCATCAGGTATAGCACTCACCTGTTTCGAGAGAGAAAACAACTGGGGTTGTTGACATACGCCAAATAAGCAAGTTTTAACTCTAACCCGATCCACTTAAGATATTGTACCATTGTATTCAACAAGTTAAATTTAGAACACCAAGAGTTTGTAGAACCCATTAGGAAATTCATCGACTCGTATCAAATATTCGGACTTGCGGGGGAGGAGGGGGTCGTGTAGTTGATTCGGAATGTTCCGGTTTTACATCGATCAAAAGTAAATATTTGCTTTTGCTATTCTTTACCTTAAATCGTTGTGTCTTAAACGGAAGTTCTTGCATTCAGCTTCAGTTAGGCGGTTTCTTTCCGTATCGATAACCTACATGAGTTGTAACAAATTAGTCGCTACCGGCTTGAACCTGTTTTGACGCCGCTCTTCCTAACAATTTCACACGCTATTCAAGTCCATTGCATTGTTTTCTTGATCACCGGAAACGTGTATTGATGTTGTCTTTTGTTTCTTTAAGAAAGAAAAAACACGCATACATCTTCTTTTGAAGAAAACGCAGCAAATTACCGCAGATACTATGGAAATCAAAATATAATAATCACTTTCGAGTATTATGGGGGTCGTACCCCCGGTGTAATTATCACGTGATGTTGGCGGAGTCTCGCGACCAATCAGGTGATGTTTCTGAGAAAAAAATGCGCATAATAATTTCTCGTCAGACGATAAACAAGCGCCATCTTGATTTTGTTGCTCGTAAAAGGACCTTGGAATTGTCGTTTTCATTGGAGATGATCTCGTGTTTTCGACTGTTAAACGCCCGCTAAGGTCTCAGAAGTTTCTGGTTAAGAGTATTTGGCTGTGTTTTGGGACAAATTGGTCAGCGATGCCGCCAGTAAAGCGCTTGGCGCAAAAGCCGAGGTATGTTGCAGCGAACCTAATGTCGACAGGGTATTGGTGAAAATTATATGGCATTCATCTCGATTAACTGTGGGAATGCCATACTCTGGTGTAATCGGTCTGGAAAAGAGCAGCTTTAAAGGGAAAAAAACACTGATGTTGCTTTTGCTCTTTCTTTTTCAGATCGAAAAGCACGGACAACTCGAGGTAAGGTTTAAACATGTATAAACTTTTTGTAGTATCTCTTGTTCTTTCCGTCGATTCTTGTTCTTACGGCGACGGACACAGCCGTGTCGCGCCGCCGATACAAGTCAAGTAATCAAAAATGAGCCTAGTTCTCTCAATAATGTCAGCTGTGTTGAAGCGATTGTCAAGCATTAGGTAAAAAGACGGGAATCACCATAAACGGAAATTGGAGGCCGTCTGTTTGCAAGTGTTTGCGTGTGTTTCAAGATTATCGAGAGCCGTATACAATAACTACATCGGTCCCGCTAGGTTCTTTGGAGCTCGTGAGGCAGTAAAAAGAAGTTACGCGGAAGGCGTTGTGTGAACGAAGTGATTTTTGCTTTTAAATCAGCAGCGTTTGACTGTGCAATGTTCATGAGAAGTTGGAATTTGTTTTCTTCGTGCAAACCTTGTACAACGCACCAAAGACTGCAAAGAAGTGCCGTGAATTAATTACCTGCGGACATCAATATATTAATGTTCAAGGTTTTTGTGAAACGTGTCTTGTCTCCTTTGAAATTTGTCGCATCGTGTAACGACTCAATTGACCAAGATTAAATTCGATGCGATCTCGAAATTATCCCGGAATTTAGAATATCTTTGTGCGAATTAGAGGGCTTTCGAGCGACCGCCGCTCGCGTGTTCGATTCACAACAACTCGAATCTCTATTCCATTCTTCAGAATCCTTGATCACGCAAACCTATACCGTTTCATGAAAATTGATATATTCGCTCTCAAAAAATAATGCTAGCCTTCTTTGTATTTGTATGAGTGGTTTTGAAGTTTGAGATGAATTTTCGGAGTGCTCTTGGGCTGGCTGAAGAAATCATGTTTACATTTAGTTTGCTCCGTTGGTTAAGATGTCTGTAGCTCCTTTTCAAAAATTGACAGCTGTATCGTGTCGGTTTATTGTACAGAAAAATTTTAAATCTCTTGTGTAAGCCGGGTTCTTCGTGTGTGCGTGACTAAATGAAGAACCTTTTGTAAATCAAAGAGAAATCGGAGAATTTAACTACAAGTGATATCAATAGTTCGTAGAGCAATCTTAACCATAAAAGATGTTGAACTCTTTCGCTTCGCGTGGTGTGAAAAATTTTTGACGCTTGTAATTAATTACAGGGCACTATAAGGTTAACGGTATTCTTCATTCTTTTATTTTTCTAACAATGAGAAACAAATGTCTCGCGTTTTATGCCTTGATTAACTGTCGTGTTAATGTTTCTGTCCATAATTCGGTTGATCATGTTTTCCTAGTGCCAACCAGGGCAATTAAATTTGATCTTCGTTTGGCGCACTTTTCCCGTTCCTTTTGTATATTTTACAATGCGTAATTTTAGTTGTGGAGTTCTGTTCTTGTTTACGAACCTGATTTGAGAGTTTATTCTTCTATTTTTGTAAACTTTTGCACGTGCTTTGTAAAAACTTTACTTCTGTACGTATGTTAGATAATGTTATCGCACTAGATATGTCATGTATAGCAAGGTTAACTCCCACTCAAGGATGCTCTATGGTCTGATGAAAAATAGAAAATTTTCATATTGTAGTACAAGTAGGGGGCTTGAAGGCACGATTGGAAAAAAAAAAAAAAAAGATTGAGCTGTCATTTTTTTAATCCAGCCCATTATTAAAATTAACATTGACTTCGTTTAGATCACCACATGGAGCCAATATCATCCCATTTGTTTTGAACACAATGCCATTATCAGGTGTATGCAAAAATATTTCTTGATTGCCGTTAACATCCCATGCTTACCGCCACCTATGGAAGTTTTGCAGTTCCTAAAATCTTAGCCAATAGAAATTGAAATAATGTCTACTATGTAACTATCACATTTCATAGCTTCTTGGTATCAAGAGGTAGTCATTATTTGATGATCAGTTGTAGATGGATTGAATCAATTCCACGTGGTCAGCTCCTCTGAGAAGCATCTGTTTCTACACGCTGTCATCTCCTTGCTTTAATTTGTTTGATATCCCCAGGCCATCAAGTTATTTTGATTTATTCTCCATAAGCAGTGATTGTTGCACAGGTTGTTCTATTAAGTAGAGGAAACACATTTATATAACCTACCATGCTGGTACCTGTTTCAAGCAGATAAATGCTGGGCAGAGGGGGAAAAAGTTGTAAGACATTTCCAATCATAGATTAATATGTAGTTTGTTTCTCTCTTGCTAATTACCGGACATGGACATGGTGCATTTATGTCTCTTAAGCAGATTGTCCCACAGTAATATCATGGTGGTGATTGGGACCAAGTAAACTAGCTCAACTGTTTGTGTCACACCTCTAACTTTCCAAAACAGTTAGGCCAGTCTGAAGACCAGTGCAAAATAGAAAAGCCTTCATTATTTGCAAAAACAAATTTACCTGTCATAATTTTTAAATCTAGGAAAGACTAAGAGTCACAGTGTCGGCATCTGTTAGAAAGGTGGTCATCCATCTCATTGCAGCCAATTTTAGTGCAATCAATCTAAGTGGGGGTTAAACATGGAATATTTGCCTTGTGTGAATATCACAAGTAACTCCACTTTTTTTTCTTTTTTTTATTTTCTTCAATCAAATAACATCTTCCACAGAACCCTGGCTAGTTTTGAAGTATCCATCCTTGGTTAAGTACTAATGCAAAAATATTGTGTTCCAAAAAATTGCCATTTTTTATGGTAGGAGTCCCTTGAATAGACCCATTAGTTATATTAAAGTGTTTTGTTTTAATTACCGTAGGAGTCTGTGTGCTTGAAATTATTTATGTGGGTTTGTTGAAGTAGTCTACATGCATCTAGATTCTCATTTTTACACTGTTACATCCTGTTGTGACAGAATCATGGGGTGTTTTTTGCATCATAGAGGAAAAAATTATTCCCTTCCATCATGAAAAGCTTCTTGGTTTTGCCTAACAGTATCTTCAAGTTTTATGGCAGCACTTTCAGACAGTTAAGTGATATGCATATCTTTCAGACAAAGTCGCTTGTCTGTGTAAGCCTCCTTTAATAGGCGGGAAATTAGAAGATTTGTAATCTCCACCAGGTTTTCACATAAGCAGCACGCAAAGAGTTTTGTCTGCATGACAAATAAAATTAAAGATGTCACAATGTATCTTGCTTGATATCAACCATACTTATATCATAATAACATAAAAAATTTTTACAATTGAAAGAAATTGATATTTCCTCTTGTTTATCTGGTAAATTCGCCAGCTAACATGTATTGCTTCCTCAAGGTTTACTACATTTTATATTGTGTATCTACATAGCAGAATCATGCATAAAAAATGGTGTTTATGGTATCAACAATGATTTCAATAAAAGCTGGTTATCTGTGGTGTGCCGCCGCCCACAAGATCTCTCCGCCGTCTCTTTACTTGCAAGTTGGCTTTTGTAATTGGGTTTTGCCTTATGGCACAGCAGTATATTACACCATAGGCAGTCGCATATGAAAAAAGTTATTGAAACCCTAGTTTCATGTTAACTGAACAGAAAGTGATACAAATATAATAATTTTGAACACATCAGAAAACCAAGCTGTATTGTTTCTGTTTTCTTAAATTTACTGGGAAGTATAAGCAAAGCAGTGTTCTTGTGACTTGAAGTCTCAAGACTCTTGTCTAAGAAACATGGGACAGTCACTTCCACAAATATTCCTTGAAGGAAACCATAGCGAAAGCCTCAAAGGATTATCCATTTGTGCTTCAGCTGCTAATTTCCCTGTGAGGCAAACAACTGTTGTTGTTAATAAGTAACATATAACATCTAACTTTACTGAACAAAGACAGGGAACATTGTTTCTAGGTGACACTGAAGATCGAGTTTGTGCACAGTAATCCAAGGCAAGGCGAGGCAAACCAAAACAGATTTCTCTACCAATAATAGTTATCCTTTTTTTCCTTAACCTCAGAATTGAGTTTTCATAGCTTCTTGGTATCAAGAGGTAGTCATTGTTTAATGATCAGTTTTAGATGGATCGAGTCAATTCCACGCGGTCAGCTCCTCTGAGAAGCATCTGTTTCTACACACTGTCATCTCCTTGCTTTAATTTGTTTGATATCCCAAGGCCAAGTTATTTTGGTTTATTCTCTACAAGCAGTGATTATTGCACAGGTTGTTCTATTAAGTAGAGGAAAGTTACTGTTAGATTCTATGCAAAAGAGAGATTGATACAATGTCAAATATTCCAAATCTGGTCATTATTGATCAAATTAGACTAGAAACCCACTAATCGCATTCTAACTGTAACTTGAGATATACATGTCTCTGGTAGAATGCTGAAAAAGCCATTCTTTCAATACATTTTTTTTCTGATGTACTTGCATTTTGTATTTATTTCTTGGTTGCTATAACAACCCCACATCAGGTATTCGTAATCAAATCACACACAATCCTCCAGCTTAATTTTGATGGTAACTGTTGTTTATTTAGACTTACATTCAGAAAAAGGTCTGTTAAAATTCTATAACAGTACTGTGCTTCTTGATAAAAGCCTGCAGATACGACCAGTATTCAGTTCTCCACATTTTTCCACTCTATCAGCTGTAATTTGTGTATTAAGGATCAGGGTAAAGAATATGCCCTTTCATATCCATATTCAAGTATATTTGGTTGTTTTTCCCCTTGATGTACTCAATTGGACAACTTTGTTCCTGAAAATGACAAATTTAAAGAGTTGAGAAGTATGACTGTACACAATAATAATCCTTTTACACTGTAGCAAGTTACTTTATTTTCAAATCAGTTTCTTCAGTCATATATTGCACTGTTGTTATTTGGTTTTCAGTTTTGTAAGGAATCTCTGATATTTGGTCATTTTGAGTTTTTTTAAACCAGTATTAGTTTCAAAGCTTTTCAACTTTGACCGTAAATGTTTTGTTATGCATAAATTTGTGAACCATGATCTTGAATCCACTGAAGCTGATAAAATGATTGTTGCATGTACTTTACATGTACATGGCTCTGGGGAAGAAGGCTCGAGAAGGAAAATATTGCAGTTACAACTGCAGCCTTTAGCAGTCACTAAAGGTAGTCGAATGGTTGTGAAAAATTTCGAAAAGTTTTGGCAGTTAGGTTTTTTTTTTATCATGTACGTGTTCATGTTCCACTTCTTTGCTGACCATTACACTTATACAGTTTCTATAGAAACGGATCACATAAGTTTTGTCTGAATTTTATTCCTCAGCGAGGTTGCAGTAATTTATCAGAACATTTTATCTGAATGAAATTCTAAATAATCTCAGGGATTGTACATTTTAACTTTTTTTGGCTCCATCTAATTTTAGAGAAGCTTTTTTTGAATTGTGGTGAATTTGCATTCATTCTTATTGCTTAAAGAGCATGACTGACAGGGGAGAAAGCACATTGTTAAATGAAAGTGTGCTTTCTGCTTCATGGTCTCTTTTGTTCAGAACTGTCATCACCAAATGAACATGAAAAATTGATCAATTCTTGTCAAGCATTTTTGGGGTGGAAAGTTTAGGAAAAGAAAACTTACATGCGATAGTTTTCAAACAAAGTTGTTCATCTCATGAGAGCCATGTACCTTCTACCTCTGTAGTGACGTTGCTTTGTAAATCCACTTGAAACTTTTCAGTTGTTGACAGCAGAAAATTTGAGAAATGTATTCTTACTGCAATTAATTCTGAACACCGAGTGCTTAGTATCTCTCTTGGTTTTGTAGACAATGGTGTCAAATAATCAAGGTTTCATCTAAAGTTTGTGGTATTATATGGTGACCTTCCACAAATATACCTTGTATATTTTTGTATCAATAGAGTGGTTATTTTAGTTGTTTGAAACCAGGATGGAAGGTGAGCTTGTTATTTCTTCAGCACAATGTCTCATTACCACAAATATTCATAGCCAGGAGGCATCCATGAATATTAATTTTAACAGATAGCATGTGATGTTTTATTTCATCAAAGACATGTTAATGAAAGCAATCTGCAAAACATGATTTGGTTTGTGGTGAAAATACTGCGGTTCACTTGTACATTGTATTGGATGAGATTGTACTAATTTTAAATCATCTTTAAAACGAACAGTCCACAATTATTTTTTAGAGTTGTGTTGTAACTGTTGTGGAGACATCACGAAATATTTTTTAAAGCTCAGTTGTTTTCTTGTATGGATGTTTGTTCACATTGTGTAGAATGATATCTGGTTGTTAGATTTAGGCCAACTTGTTCAAGTTGAAATTTTTTTAAAATCAGTGTTTGCATGTACATCTAGATTCCTCTTTTACCCTGCTGTGACCGCATCACTTAAACATCCACATTTGAAGGTCTGAAACAATAGCTCTATGGCTATTAACTTTGTAAATCAATTATCCAGTGAGTTAAAAGGCTTTATGAACTGAACAGAGTAGAGCTTCATATTCCTTTAAATTTCCATTAGTAAATACACGGTGTAAGTTTGGAAAATTACAAGCCCCTTTTTCTTACTGCAGGAAAATTGTGGAAGCAGCAGAATGTTTCAAACTTGAAATTTGAACATCCACGTTTGAAGGATTGAAACAATAGTGCCTTGGCCATTAACTTTGTCAATCAGTTATCCAGTGAGTTATAAGGCTTTGTAAACTGAATGGAGTAGAGCTTCATAATCCTTTAAATTTCCACTAGTAAATACATGGTGTGAGTTTATAAAACTACAAATCCCCCGTATCTTACCACAGGAAAATTGTGAAAGCAGCAGAATGTTGAAACTTGTTTACAGGTTTCACCATTAGCCATAACAGGCTATTTGCTTCTACTTTTTGGTTTAGGTAAACTCAACCCAGCTTTGCTACATTTTTTGGGAGATATACATGTAAATGTTAAAAAAAATTAAGTGATTCAGACAGTCATTGAGAATCTTTAAAATATAGAATGTGCTCTTTAGTAGATCTCAGGTACTCTGAGCCACAGGCTCTATTTAATTGCACTCTCTTCGTTGTGATAATGAAACAAAGCACTCTCATCTTATTTCGTGTTAGGCTGAAGACTAGAATTAAAAGTGAAAAAGGGCTTATGCTTGAATCATCAGCTTTTGAAACTCTTTAGTGTGGCCATTTACATTTTTAACTCAGTAATCAAACCAAGTTATTTTGCTATACCCCTCACCAATGTAACTGCAAAATTTGTTTCTTTTTTTTTTTTTTTTTATAAATTTACCCCCCTAGAGGCTTAAAACTGCCTCTTGGCCTTCTTATGATATGTTAATGTAAAACACAGTTTCTAATATTTTGTATTGGTTAATTTTGTTTATCTGGTGTGTGTGGCCCAACAATAATTAAGAGGAAAGAATCTAGCGGCATTCTTAATGTTTGTTTAGTAAGTATTACTTCAAAGCATGTTTCTTTTGCTAGCCTGTTTCGACCACAACTGTTGTTTATTTTCTCTGTGAGGATTATGGCCGCCAATGAGGGAATTAGCAGTTCATAGTGAGATGTTTCCCTTTGACGAATTTTAAAGTCTTTTTTCAATCTCTTGTCTCTTTTATTGGTGAGTTTATTGAAACTCTTGTTTGTAATTCCAAGTGGATTATAAGGCAGTTGTTAGGATGGATTAATTTTCAGCTTCAACACATGTTGATTGAAAATTCATGCAAAATTATGCATGTCCTTGTGGTCAGATTCATGTTCTACACCTTGTAGGCTAAAGTCATGCTTTTTTTACTTTTCCTATTTACACAAGAAGTGATCGCATTGGCTTTCAGCCACTTCCTGTTGTGGTTATCTCCCACCAGTCGGTTTCTTTGTATTTTGTGTTATCTTCAATTTCAACTACAAAGTTTTTCATGACCTTGACAAGGACATTGAGTGCCACGCTGAAAACTGTATGAAGAACCCTTCAAGTTTTTTAATGTTTCCTAATTTGTTAATCAGAGGTGCTATAAGATAATTTTTGTAATAGGAAAATATTTTCTTTGTCAATATAGTAATTACAGAAAGTTTTTATTCCTTTTTCCCTTTTTGTGTCAAGTACAGGCAGTATTCTGTTCCCCAAGGCAATATGTTTCACTCATTAACTTACATGTACAGGTATGACCTTGGATGGCTTTTCAGATTCAATGAGGGAAGCTAAAACAAAAACCATTAACAAAGACAACCATTGAAAAAAAATTCAAAAGACAAGTACTTTGCATATCTTATGAGTTTGAAATTTGCATCATCATGCAACTGACCATCATGAGTTTTAATGATTGTTATTTTTTGTAAATATCAGAAGCAGTTCTAACTAGTATTCAATACATTTAAAAAGCAATTTAAAGGCACCTCTAGCCTTTCTTTCCCATAAGAATGTTAGTTAGGTTAACGAAGCTTCATTGCTTTATTGTTTTGGTGGGCTTTGGATGAGACGTGACCTAAACACAAATAAAATATGCTAGATATGTAAACACATATCTTATTACATGCACTTGGAGTCTACCAGATTTATTAATTAATAACCATTTACGGCGTTGAAAATAACCATTCTTTATGTCTCTTTTGAGAGAAACTTGAAACTGCTGGAATTAAGTTGAAAACAGATTTATCAAGGTCCTTTAATCTTTCCTTATTAGGAAACTTTCTGGTCATGAAATTATGATCTGTTTTATTGAAAGTAACCACTACACTTCACCAACATGTGAGAGTTGCTCAATGTAATTAGTCTTGATTGGAACTTTTTGTAACATCAAACAAGTTGATTTTCCTTTTTCTTCCTCAAAATGAAAAACATGTTCTGTAACTTAACAATTTTCTACAAAAGCATTTATTGATTGTACGTGCTATTGAATAAAACACCCACCAAACATGTGCTCTTTAGTTGGGAGTAAACAGACAGGTATTGAATTAACCCTTTAGCTCTCATATCAAATATGTAATTCTCCTAACTGTCAACCATACAATTGTTATAATGTTAGTCCAGAGAATTTTAGTATTGAATCAACTGATTATCCCTATATTGATATTTTTCTTTATTCTCATCATTTGTCTGGTTGTTATTGTATTGATATTGTAAGGAGAAATTCTGTCTTGGTCACTCATGGAAGTTAAAGGGTGTGTATATATATATATATATATATATATATATATATATATATATATTGTAAAATGTGTGTTTTGTTTGTTTTTTTTTTTAAATTTAATTTTCAAATCTAACTCTCCTCTTTTATGTACAAATTTTGGTTTTTGAAGAACCCAATTAAAAAAAAAATTATAATAATTGCACCACAACTAATTAATTGTATCAGTGGAGTTCTCGCAAAAGAATTTCTATTTGCATAGAGGTTCTTCAAGAACAGAAGAAGAAAATTAGAAATACAAAAGTGGCTGTTGTACCGTTTTGAGCCTGTGCTTATTATAGCTAATTTGTCTTTTACCAGGGTTCTGCTAACACAAAAATTTTTCTGTCGTGTTTCAGAGTTGTTGAGCTTCGTAAAGAGAGATCTCGAGATGCTGCAAGGAGCAGACGCGGAAAGGAAAATGCTCAGTTTGATGAGCTGGCCAAGCTCCTGCCACTACCCCCTGCCATCACGTCACAACTGGATAAAGCTTCCATTGTTCGTCTTACAATCAGTTACTTGAACATGAAGCAGTTTGGCAAGAGAGGTAGATAAATCACTTTTGCCTCTGTAGCAAAATAACTTTGTGCATTGCTCTACACAGTTTGGCCAGTATGTATTAATTGTATGGTAGCCCTTGATAGCTGCTGAGACTGTTTGCAAGAGAGCACCCTCAGCTCACTTATTATCTTGTTATTTTGAAAGGGAAACGTTTTCGCCTGGGTTCAGAATGCTCACAGATGTCTGTGTCATCTGCATCACCCATGTCAGATTTGGATGGAGGTAATGAGATCTTCCCTCCCTATGCCAGATACATTGTAGCTCTTGAGATCCCAAGATCTGACATTAAGTAGTTTGTGTTTATAGGCAAAACATGTCACTCTCTTGGTGTTCCTCTCCACCAAGGAGTATAAATGGATACCTATGAGTTGTCAGGGAAGCCTGATGAAATAACAGGGGGTAACCTTGTAATGACCTGCATCTCTTCAAGTGGAGAGTAGCAATACACTTAGTTGCTTCATGTTATGGAAACTGGGGTTCTGCTCTGGCTGTTCGGGGTGGTGGAGGGGAGGGGGGGGGGTGATTTGGCTTGAGTACATTCTTTACCTATACCTTAATTATAACTCTTGTTATCACACAACAATACATTGACTTTTAAGCAGGACTTTAAAAGTGCATTGCAGGGTTTTCATTAAATATTGTTGTATGAGGAGGGATTTTATTTACATGGGAATTTAACCCAAAAAAAATCTTACATGTAGGTCATCAAAATTAGGCTGAAGAATTCTTTGTTGATGTCTGAAAATTCTTACATTTTGGATGAAAAAATAACACCTTGCCTTGTTGAATGAATAATGTAAAAAGCTTACTGTGTTATATTATTTCCTTCTAGAACTTCATACAGAGAGTCCATCTCCACCCTCCTCCATTTCTTCTCCACCAGCTGTTGCTAGTACCTCTACAGGTAAGACAAAAAGATAGATAAAAATAAAATAAAAAAATTAACAGTTGCACCATGGGCATCTGGTGTCTTATTTTTCCTTACAGTTTCAGCCTTGATTCAGATGTTCAGGTCTAGATAGTAATGGAAAGGGTCACCAATTTAACCCTTAACACTTAACCCCTTGCTAATAATTTTCCTTATTGTCTGCCATTCAGTTCTTGTGAGGTTAGGTTGGAGAAATTGGTATTGAGTCAACTTATACTCCCCTAATTGATATTTTTTTTTATACTCGTCACTTGTCTGCTTGATATTTTATTGATGTCGTGAGGAAAAATTCTCTCTTGGTCAGTTAAAGGGTTAAAGAGCTCATGATTGTCACATACATGTAAAGGGAACATTGTGGATGTTGGGGTGTAACTGGTTTAGAAATGTTGCTGCAAGAGAATAGATTTGATGAAGAGGTGAATAAAATGAAAAGTAGCTTTAGGGTTGAATTAAAAATAGCTTACTGAACAGAAGTCTATGTATGGTTAACGTATATGCAAGTGGTACTGTAGTTGGAAGATTCTGCATGTTAGAGGGTTCTCTGATTTGGAATGCTTAATGAACATCTCATAGGTTACTTTCTCTCTCACTTTGTCACAACTTAAGTTTTACCAAATTTTGATACAATCAGGATGGGTACCTTGTATCTTCAAAGAATATTCCTTTTTTTTTCTTCATCAATTTCTTCATTGGTAGATTTCCTTGTCTGAAATTTTAAACTCTCTTGTTGTTAGGTTCAGTAGTGCCGTACAGCTCGGGCATCAATTACGGTGATCTTGCTGCAAACAGTGGTATATTTTTGTTGCAGGTAGGTATACATAGGGATGTTAAACCTCCTGTCACTCCCACAAATGAATATCAGGGATTGTGTTTACTTAAATTTGTGTAGTATTGAAAGCTCACTGAACATGAATTTTTCTTGAAGAAAGCACAAAGGAAAGTTGATTTGTAAATCGTAGACTGAAGGATTTTGTCCAAGAAATTCTTAATTTCTACCACACATGAGATAGAATGGGTTTTCTTACCTGTACTTATCATGTTTTATTCTTCATTAGGCATTGGATGGATTCCTGTTTGTTCTTTCCAGCGATGCAAAAGTTCTCTATGTTTCAGAGACTGTGTCTGTTCATCTTGGACTGTCACAGGTTGGTGTCTGACAGACACACCTATAGTCAAACAGAGAGGTAGGCAGGCAGACAGTCAGACAGACAAATTCTGACAGGTATAGCTTTAGTCAGACAAATAGATAGACAGACAGACAGACAGACAGACTGACAGACTTGCTGAGAGGAAGACAGACAGGCTGTAAGGTAGACTGATGGTGGGCTGAGAGGCAAGCAGATAGTAGGCTAAGAGACAGATGGGTAGAAGATAGACAGACATATAGGTAGACAGGTAGCGAGTCAAGAGAGGGGGGCCAGTGTAAGTGACTCCTGCTAGATTGCTACATTCTGCTTGCTGTCTTTTATTCTTATGAAAAACAGGGAGAAGTTAATTTTGCTTTACTCTTATTCCATAAACCCTTTTAGATGATATTCCTATTAGCACACTAGTCTTCAAGGTTTGACATTGACAGGGAATCTAAAATGGATTATTTACTACCCTTGGGCGAATATCAATACACTGTCTAATTAAAGTGTAAATAGTCAAATAGATCAGTTGAAGGATGTTAAGTTACTTAGTTAAAATCTTGTATTCTCTCAACTTATTCACAAGGAATTGAATAGAAGTTAGAAGGGTAGAAGACATAAAAATGTCAAAATGTTTCTTAACTAAAAAGTGTGCATCTTTCCCCTTTCCTTCTTCAGGTTGAACTGACAGGAAGCAGCATGTTTGGCTACATTCACCCAGAGGATCAACAGGATCTTGTCAATGTGTTGCAAAATGCAAAAGAAGAATTGGAAAGCAATGGAAACTGTACGCCATCATCATCAGGGAGATACACAGATGATATTCCTTTCTTTGGAAACCAGCCAGGTAAGAAGAGCAAACATCATGGTGTGTTAATCAAAGGAGTCTTGAAAATCGAAAACCAATATTGATATGACAGCCAGTTAAAATGAAGAGTTAATATCATTCACATGTAGCCAATGAGAAATACATTGTATTTAATGAATGGCTATCAATATTGGAGAAATTCAATTCACTATGTTTTGTTAAAGTGTTGTTCAAGTTTGGCAACTGATCGGTTGAGAAGATGGTTTTTGAGGCCATTTTTTAGAGCTTCATGAAGCAAATCCATCATTATCCTAGATTAGTTTTGACAGTGAATTAAGAATCACTCTTTAACCCTTTAATAGTGATGAAAATCTGATTTCTCTGTACATTATCACTACTAAATCATATATAAATATTTTGAGAATACATGAAATGATCATCCACTCAAGAAGCCCTTGATTGTTAAACAAATTCTCCTTGTCAGTACCACAGGAAATGTATAGAGATCAGTATGGAGAATTTGCACACTGATGCTAGGGTGTAAAGGGTTAGGGGGACTTTTTATGATTCTGGTGTTTTTTTTTTTGGTTTTTTTTTTGGTTTTTTTTTTTGTGTGTATGTGTGAACATTTCTTGGGTTGAGTCTGCCATAAGTGTAGCTTATGTCTCCTCTGTTGGTATGGGTGACTATGTATCCCTGAACAACTAAGTAAGTCTCTACTTGCATTTTTTTTCAGGTTTTCTTGATGATAATGGACGGCCCAATGCAGAGAAACCAAAATCATTCTTCTTGCGAATGAAGTGCACTCTGGTCCGCAGAGGAGGTTCTTACACCAAATCATCTGGTTTCAAGGTTAGTTGGGCTGTCTCAATCAGTTATTAATGGATGACATAAACATGTATACCTTTTCGTATTGTTGTTAGGAGTCTTTCAAAATCTGGTGCAATTTCCAAAGTAAACCACTTGTCTGAGTAGCTCTGAAACAGAGGGCCAGAAATACAGTCAGTCTGTTACAAAGTATGCAACCAACTAGAAACATATTCACTCCTCTGAGAGTGATTAGGATCTAATTTCTCCCCCAACATCACTGTTGAATAAACCACAAAGGTCATGAGAATATTGGAAATGATTGCGAAATAAAGAAGCCCCTGACTATCAAACAAATTCCCTCAGTCAGTGCCACAGGAAATGTCTTAAGGATACAAATGTAACAGGGCTATGAATATGAATATTATGTTGGTGTGTAAAAAGTTTAAGGGGACTTTTTAAGACAACAACTAAAATTGAAATATCTGTTATATATTGTTGTTTTTATCAGTATTCATAAAATGATTTTCATGTCATTATTATAGAATACAGTGAACACTGTGACTTGATTCTGGGAATCACAATATTGTTCAAAACTTAATAGGCTAACTATCAATGACTGTAGATATATGAAAATCATATTTGTGAACTGTGGTTTAAGAAATGAATTTTAAAGCTATCAAAGAGATCACCAGTTCAAATCCTATACAGGCCTGGATTTTTCAGGCCCTGTTTTCACCACTGCCTTGGTAGTACTCTCTGGTTCCACAGGTAGCGTGAAATGAATGTGAAAGTGATCCTCGCAGTAATGAACTTGTTATAGGCAGTAGTGAAAATAAGACTTGAAAAAAATTCAGGTCTGCACTGGGAAGATAGCTTTCAAATTTATTTCACACCAACCACAGAACCAGAAAGTAATAATTATCGCAATTTTAAGTGTCTGAGTTTATTTGTTTCTTGTGCTTCATTTGCTTTAAAACACAATAGAATTTGATGAGTACTTCTGGTGTTTGTGATTTTCTTAATTTCACAGTCACATGAATAAAATTAATTTCTTTTTTTTTTTTTCTCTTTTTTTTTTTGCTGTGTGATGACTTTTGCAGGCGCATGTGTCACATGACAAGTCATAATATTGACTGTGAGATATTTATCTTCTGTAGGTTATTCACTGCATGGGAAGAATGAAAGCATATTCTGCCGGTGGCCTTCCTGGGCCCAAGTATGCATTTGTGGCAATTGGACAACCACTGCCTACAATGAACATCAATGAGTTACCACTGGAGTGTAACATGTTTGTGAGCAGAGTAAACATGGATCTCAGAATTGTTTATTGTGAGGGAAGGTATGTATGGGAAGTTATGTTATGTTGAATGCCATCGCTGCATGTACTTCCATTGTGATGTGTCATTGCAAAAACCTAGGGAATGATGAATCTTTTCATATTGTTTCAGACAGCCTTTACACAGATTTTATAAAAGAAATAATAAAGATTCTTTGTTTACACTCTCTTATAACTGAGTCCAAAGTTATCTACCTTTTTTTTTTTAGCAATTTTGATATACAACTACAGTTAACTTAAAGTAGAAAAAAAAGGTTTAGAGGGAGTTGGGAGTATAATTAAAAACTCTGTTCTAAATTGGCAATTATACTAAATGATAAGTTGTTTTTTTTTTTGTCTTCTTCTTCTTCATCTTGTAGAATTCACAAGTTTATGGACTATTTTGCCCGAGATATTGTGGGGATATCAGCATATGATTTCTACCATGGCAACGATATTGCTATTATCCAGTCACACCACGCAAAATGTAAGGAGTAACTTTTAAACCTCTCGTTGCATTAAAATTGCTAAGTTAGCTGACAGGTATTTTAGAATCGAAAAACTTATCAGCTGTTGATTGGCGTCCTGGTTAAAAAAAAAATAACTAAGAGGAATAGAAAAAAAGGAAAAAAAAAAACCTTTATCAAAGAAACCTGTTATGTTTTTCAGCCTGTCCCCTCTGCTAACTATGTTTACAAGATTTTATTCTAATTAACAGCAACTCACTCCTCAAGATCCCATTAGTAATTCTCCTTACTGTCTTTCATACAATTCTTATGAGGATACTTGTGAGAATTTCGTATTGGATCAACAGATAATTCCTTAATTCATATTTTCTTTACTCGCACCACTTGTCTCCTTAATTATTGTATCTTTTTTTGTATGAAGGAATTCTGTCTTCGTCATTCATGGGAGTTAAAGCGTCACCTTTCTTAGGCATTGATTGTAATTACTGAAACAGTTAATTGCTTTCTCAACAGTCCTAACAAAGGGTCAAGTTCTTACCAAGTACTATCGCTGGATGAACAAAAATGGCGGCTGGGTTTGGATGCAAACCAAAGCTTCTCTTATTCCCCATCCAACAAATCCAGAACTAAAACAAATGCTCTGTTTGAACTACATTGTGAGGTAAATACTTCATACATGAACATGAACTCTCAAAACTTAAATGAGTTTGTGAACGTGTGCAAAAAATGAAGCCTTACTTAGGTAGCAATCTAGTGATATGGTATGGCAGTTTTTAATATTTTTGAGGGAACTGGGCACTAGGAATGTGGCTGACATACTTGGGTCTGGGTTCAAACGTTGGCCTGGTGCATCTACTCAGACTATTGTATGGTCCTCTTAGGAAAAACTCTCTACAATGGCGCCTCTCTCTAATTAATAGTTCAAATGGTTATGATTGGTGTAGAGTATGGGTGTCGCTCTATCAAGGAACTGTGACTTGATCAGGAAGTCCGTTTGTTTTTACTTTGAGTATTGGAGCACTCTTTGATCGAGTGTCACAATACTAGGGCGCGGGTAAACGCGGACGATCAATCCGTGATTGATTTTAGTGTTGCATCTGATTGGTTGGGAAAGTGGCGCGAGTTTTCTGGACCAATCACGGAACAAAAAAAGAAAAACCAATGGAATCCCAGATTACTTGTGGGCCATCGTAATTACTTTGGTTTTTGGTTTTATGACACACAACTAACAAAGGGCTCCAACTAATAACTAGTTTAACTTTTTAACTCCTAAGATTTAATTGATAACTCTCCCTACTAGCTGCTACACATTTTCTTGTAAATCAGTTGTGAGAATTTGGTATTAGATCAAGATAACAACACCTACCTGATAAGATTCGAGTAATCTCATCATCTGTTTGCTAGGTAATGTATGGTATTTATGAAGAGTTACATCTCAATTACTTGTGGTAGTTAAAGGGTTAAAGCGTTGCTGATTTATGTTTGTCTTTGATAGTGATGTGGAACACCGCGGTGTTGTGCTTGGAATGGCGCAGTTGGAGGACAAACCACCTCTCACTCATGCTTATATCACTGAAGTGGAAAATGAGTCAGATACGACTGGCGAGCTGAAAGATGCACAATACGACGATCAAGTCATGATTTATCCAAAGTGGCATGAAACATGTAAGTATTAGTATCAGTAACAGCAGCTGCTTATGACTCAGTCACACAGTCATAACGCTTTTTTCAGTCAGATGCACATGTCCATACCCGAAACTGTTGACTAGACTTTCCCGAGCATGTGAACTCTAAGAGATAAATGGTGTCAAATCAAAGAATACCTTCCTACTGATATTTTCCTTTCTTCTTATCACCTTTCTGCTCGAAAATGTGGTGCTGTTGTGATGAGAGATTCCTTTGGATCTTTCCTGGTAGTGAAAGGGTTAATTAGAATTATCCAATGCCTAGAGTTCTTCTTTAGGGCACAAAGAGAAAGAAATTTTTTGCCTTTAAACCCAAAATCTGGGGGTTCGATTGTCAAAAACGCAAGGATATGTAAAGGATTCAGTTTTAAGTTTAGAACGCTTTTCCGTTTCACCAGTACTGCATCTATGTTCAGATTGCTGTCAGAGGGTGAAGCTACGTTGCTTTCCTCGTCACTTGCTACACACGCTCACGAAAACGCACGCGGTCACACGCACACATTTACACAAAACTTCACCTACATGTATTCGGCTACTTTTGGTTGCTTGTGTGGGAAAGATTTTCCAGTTGTAACCTGATATAGCTTATTTAACTCTCAATTATCTTCTTTTTAGCTGACAATCTTGTTCCAAAACCCACATTGATTGACACCATCGCCCTCGACCGGACGGGTTATCCCAAAACCACGTCAGCTGATCTCACTGGGTTTGACAATGAAGTATTCACCACCTCAGCTGAACAATGGGGTCAAGGTACCTCCAACACCTGGAGTAACCACCACACAATGTCTAGGGGCAACAGTATTCCCGGAGATGGGGGGTCGACTAGTACCTTGGAAGAAGACGTCGAAGACTGGGCCAAAATGATCCGAGCTGAGCTGTCAGAGTTAGATCAAAACATCGTTAATTACGTGGCAACTGGAACTGATATCCCTCAGCCGGACGCAAGCCTTGAATCTTTACTACTGAATCGTGGCCTGGACGGATTGCCGTCTAATGGTACGATCCAACATTTGGTCACACCAAAGATTGAAGAAATTACAATGGATAGTGATGATTTTTCGCTGTCCTCAGTACCTGGTGTAAACACTCAGACTATGCCTCCTGTCAGTATGCCATCACGAGCGTTTGAAAACTTGCCTATAGATGATTTCGCCCGTGACACCAAACCCAACTTAATTCCCATGGAACTTGAAGGTGCCATGAGTGCACTGAGTGGGTCAAAGCCTCGCGGCAGCAACAACCCTTGCAGATTTGGCAATGCAAATTCTTCTGGGGAGAGGAGATTCCAACCTAAGGCGCCGCCCGCATTTAGTCATCCGAACAATACTACTCCTTCGAGTACTCCTATGATGAATGTAACATCACAAACGCAAAGTATCCCCACTGCAAGAGCTCCAAACACCATCACGACAACGCAGGGTAGAAATACTACAGGAAGGGTTCCGCAACCTCCAAGAGACGACCTGGCACCAACAGGCAGTGCAACGTTTAGAGTTCCAACTGACGCTTCACGATTTTCAAATCCAAATGATGGAAAGATGCAGTTCTTTCAACAACTAAAAGAAGTGGCTCCTCAAGAATTGAACTTCACGGACCAAATGATGGTTGATCTCATCGATGAACTGATGGCCGATAGAGACCAAAGTAGAGACAACAGGTTAGCAGCACTTGTACAGCAAGGAGGCTATGCCCAGGTGGATCAGATGCCTGTGATCAAACAAGAAGTGGTAACTCCCACGTTACCAGAACCATCAAGTTCATTTCCAAGTTTTTCGGACAGCATCGCAACACAGAGTAGTCAACCTCGTGTTGTTAACAGTTCTTTACCTTACACATCTTCAGACACTCTCAGCCGGCTTCCAGGAGGTCAGAATACATTAGTTACTCAGCCAAGAGCTCCACAAAATGGAACTGTTCACAACCAAGCCCTCCCGATGAGATATCAAAACGGAAATTCTCATACTCAGCTTGTAAACCAGGGTGATAACAACATGAACTTTTTGAACTGTTTACCAAATGAAAGTGTGACCAGCACGCAAACTGGATCATCGACAACGAGTAACAACATGTGGAACACCAACTCTGGTTTTAAGCCGAATCCTATGCAACAAGGAATACGAAACTTGTTACAAAGCAACAACAGTGCACCGCCCATGCAAACCACAAACGTGAATTCGCAGCTAAATGTTGGCGTATTTCCTCAGCAGCCCGACATGACTTTCTTGTCGCAGCAGAATGTGAACAGCATGATGCCTGAGAACGGCACTAGAAATGTACTAAGTAACAGTGTGATAACTCCGGTGGACCTGCAAGAGTTGAGCTCTCTGATCCAGTCCGCCACCCATCCGGCTCAGAATTATCCGAACAGCAATGGTGGCTCCATACCGCAGCATTATCATAAATTATGACAATCGTAGGAGCAACTCTCTCAAGGCCAGTTGTAAACAAGGTGCTTACCTACGGTAGTGTTGGCCCATGTCTTCCAGGTGTAAGCTAGTACAATAATGTGCTTCAGTACAAATGATCAGTGAAGAGTATCCTATTCACTATTGTGCTTCTGATTTTATCAATGTACAAATCTTCATGCATAGAAAAGTATTCGCAGATTGGTGGCAGAATTCCTCGGGTCATTCCATTTTTTTTTTTCGAATATGTACATAAGTATAAATTTATAAAGTAGTGTTTTCATTAGCATCCAAAAAGTGTCAAAACAGAATTTGAGTTTTTCTCTTGGACAGATAACGCGTAGAAAAGAAACGAGCTCTTTTATCTCTGTATATATATACGTTTCTGTTAATAATTATTAGCAGTAAGGTGCACAACAAAATAGAAATTTAATAGCCCCGTATCAAATAGTAAAACGTATCAATACCAGTGTAAGGTTATATGTTTACGTACATGTATTTAGTCTCTTCAAGGTACCTTAAAGTCTTTTTATGTATGGTTAGGGGTCTGAAACAATTGGCTTTTTTATTTGAATTTGTTTGAGCATTTGTTAGGGTGTTTGTGTTACATTTTTGGTCAGAAACTTCGTGAGCTTGAAGCAAAATTTAAAAGATAATGCATGATGCTGTTTTGCTTGCTCTACATTAGAGTTAAATAATTACTACACCTTCTGAAAACATATATTCTCTAAAATTTACTTTCCAAATCCTGGCGGTGATCTGGTTCTCAATGCAAGTTACAGCAGCAGTGGTATTGTTTTGATTTTAATCAAATCAATACTTGGTGGAATTACACATTTCAGCTTTGTTCAAGCCAGTTAGCGAGGTGACTCTTTTTATTAATCATAGAGCATTATTGATATTTTTTAAGTGTAGGAAGTTGATTAATTAATTTGCTAAAATGCTGAGTAATGCTTTACCTTTTCTTGTTTGCAAAGAGTGGCGAGGATTAACATCACAATTATTGCTTTTCTCCAATTGTTCAAACCCAGCTATGACAAAGATTAGCTTGAATAATCTGATAAAAATACAAGATAAGTGAATCTTAGTTCGTTTGTGTGATCATTGACAAAGCTCAAAATTTCGTAAGTGCTTAAAGAAAATGTCAAGAGGTTAAATAATTGTGAAGTCATTTCTTGAGAGCTCATTGCAGTACAAATGGCCTCATAAAGGTAATCGAAATATTGGAATGAAATTACTTTTAGATAAGCCTCTTGAACCGAAGATAGCTGCTTTTTTTACAAAGAGAAACTTACCCCTTGGAAAATTACTTATGCTACAAATGTTCATTGTTCCTTAAAGCAGTTATGCTAGGGCATGCTTTATATCCTTAACGGTGGCTTGACAGGATTTGCTACAAGTAGGCGTTATTTTCATAAAATAATTTTCAAGAGTTTACGAAGCTAGAAACAAAAATTTTAACGGAGTACCATGTAGTAGTAGATTCCACGAAGTGAGACGTGTAATGTTGTGTGATAATATTGTTATGCACACTCCGCAGACTTGCATATTTACTTATTTACTTAATACATTTAGGCTAACAACCGCAGAGAATATTTAGCGCCAATGTTGTGTAACATTCGCCTGGCAGGCCAGCTCACTGGTATGGCTCCACCCTAGCGTGTAAGGTCTAGGTACAAGAGTAGTGTAAAACTTTCCGTAGTCAATTTTCTATCACTTCTGTATTCTTTGTTTTTGTTTTGGCGAGCGTCAAAGCTCCCCTCAAGTGTTTTTCATCATATATTAATACTTTGCGAGTCAATTCCATTAGTGTTGGATTTTGCCTCCCTAGTTAGATATGAAAGCGGTAATTGTGTTCCCTAGAGGTACATAGAAATGACAGTTCTTCGCACAAGTCGTTTATAATTCACCCAGGAACTCCAATGGGAATGTAGTCACAGTATGCAGGATAAATTATTTCACCTAATCTCTTTTAGGCGAGTCCCTTTCCATTGAAACTTAGTCTAACCATTACCTCCAATTTTTATCTCAGTTAATCTCCCAAGTATTAAAATTCATTCGACCTGTTTTGATTCGGCACTTTTAGAACCGATTGCGAGGTGCGTGGGAAGAGTACTTTCCCAGTTGCACTCAACACCGACAACTCCTTCTACCTTCCTTGTAAAAGTTGTGGGAGGCTATGGGTTACCCCTGAGAAGAAATTGCCTTTACTTACCCATCCCTCCCGTCTATTACTGTCTTTTTCTAGGATGTGTGTATGTGTGTTTGTGTCAGGCAGAGAAGAACACTAATGGTATTAACTTTGTTGGAATATAACAAGTATAATAATCCAATTCGTACATTATTATTCGTGGGAAAGCATATTTTCCATTAAGACCACTGCTTTATGAGCAATAAACTGTAAAGATAACTAACAGATGTGGCTGGTTGTCGTTTTTCGCAATCGTAATTCTTGTAAGTATTTTCCAGAGACGTTTCCTTGAAAATTGATTGTTCAGAAACCACTTCAAGTAAAATTTGCAGCCTCCGAGGAGACAAGCGTTTGCCTTTGGTGTAATCAACCCTCTCTTTTGGGCTAACGGAGCTCCCGATAACTTCCGAAATGCACCGAAGGCGTCGCCCCGACTTCTCAAGTGCCGAAGATATACCGAAGCCTCTCGAAGATTGCATATATACTCTTCAGTGTGAAGATTTAATTATAAGAGACACCATAACATTGTTGGATTTTCGCATAGTTTTGTATAAAATTACGAAAAAAGCTGAGGAAGGTTTGATTACTTGTTAACTTGTTTTTACCCACCATGATACCGCGATCTCGCGGTTAGTAAGGGTCTGGGTTGAGGTAACAAATTCCCGCCCTTTTCGCGCTGGACGTCGAGTTCCATACTTTGTAACATGGCGACCATCTGCTCAACCTGAGAAGAAGTGAGACATTTGACATCCACTGGTCAAGAAATATTTCTTTCGAAGATGATCGAGTACATTATGCCTAACAGAGCGCTTTAGGTATTTACTGACTTCAATGCCAAGAAATATATAAAATTTGAAATTTCTTCTCCTTTGTTCTGCTACAAACACGAGTATTTTTCTCAAGATACTCAAGATACATTTTGATTTGTTTAATTGTGATAGCGTGACGGCTCAAGTTATGACTACCGCTTCAAATAGCATTGTTTGCTCCTTGAAGGCTCGTGACTTCATGTCTGACCAAGTTTCTTCGGGTTATTCCTGAATGATTCATCTTCTTTGGTGATATATTGTACTGACCAAACCTTAACATCAATATGCACATTCTCCACACTAATGGATCCTTGCAGCTAAGAACACTACTGAAACGAGTAGTTGTAAATAGGACCTGAAAAAAAATTTTTTCAGGTCCTATTTACAACTACTCATTTCAGTAGTGTTCTTAGCTGCGAGGATCTCTTAATTTATCTCTCCGCTGCAGTGCAAATATATGAATTTTCATATATCTAAAATCATCATTCTCCACACTGTTATTTAGCCATTTTCTAAAGTGCTGACAAAGAGAATTTGTTTAACAATCAAGTGCTTCTTTAGGTAGGTCATTACATACTTTATTTTTCCTATCATTTTCCTAACCTTAATGGTTAATTCAGGGGTTATATTGTAAAGAGAAATTAGATGTTAGTCACTCAAAGGGGTTCAAAGGTGAAAAGGTTATGTATGTCAGCTCCAATCACAACTTGACTGTTGCATAACATGTCACTGAAAGGTTTAACGCAGCCATTGCTGATGAGAGGTTTTCAGGAGGTGGATCCAGGGAACTCGATAGGTTAAGAGTCCAAAATTTGATTAAAAAACACACATTTTTTTACATTAGAGCCTAAATAAGCTCAGAAGTAAGTTAAGATAAGTACATTTTATATACTTTAATTTGAGTATGATATGTGATTCTGCTGTTGTTAGAAGAATTTTGGTTTCGGGAGGGTGGTGAGGGGTATTATTTCCTTGTGAGCAAAGAGTACCGATAGAAAAAGCACTTCTTCCTAAGTGATCTCTACTCAACTTTATCGTTGTCAAAAAAATTTGCATAAGCAGCTCAATCTCTAGGTTTTTATGAGACCATGCTAAATTTCTGACAAATATGGCCCACATTTTGCTAGTGGTAGATAACAAGTGTTATTATATATTGGACTTGCTATGAGAAATCTAATTGGTGGAGAGCACTCAATCAATATACAATAATGTGTGAAGTGGACATGATCAATAATCTAGTATCTGCAGTGAATATTACAGTTCAAAGTCTTGTTAGTTTCCAAGCCCCTCATCTGTGTAGTATTCTCAAACTTTTGCAAACTCAGAGAGAACTCGAAATAGCTGAATGTGTTTAAAAGATTGGTTATAAACATTCATTGAATTTGGTATTTGCATGATATCATAAATTATTAAACCTCGTGTCTGTGTTATCTGCCTCAGCCTTTGGCTTCTGCAGATGACCTCAGCATTGATAATTAATATCACACTAGTTCAGCCTCACTTTTCTTGTTTTCTTGGTTTTGTACAGTGTCATAATTCTTTTATCATTATATACTAATCATTGGAAGTCACATACAGCTGCCAGTTGAAGAACGGTTATTTTCCGTGTATCGTTAACGAATGAAGTAGTTTATAACATCATATCAAGAAGGCTCCTAAAAGCTTAACTCAACCTTATTGTTATAAACAATAGGAACATGAAACACGATATTGCAATCTGGAACTTGAGCCAATATCTCGATGCTGATTTCACTCTTGCTCAAAATCACCAACTGAAAACACAATTTAGGTTACTAAGCGGTGACAGAGACACAAAAACAAGACATGCTACATTTAATAACGGGATAGAGTAAACGTTTTGCTAACTGTAACATGATACTGCAATCAGCAACTTCAGTGGAATCTCGAATAATTCCAAATTTGCTTAGAATTGTCATCTGGAATTACAATTTACGATTAGTTGTAGTAGCAGAAATGCACAAACAAGATATGACAAATTTATCGACGAAATATTTAAACGATATTTTTTTCAGCATCTATTTAAACTCTTTTGTAATTGCCAAAAGCATATTTTGGAGATTTACCAGAGGATAATGTACCCCAACTAACGACTGACAAACTTTATCACGTTCGTTCACCCTAGCGCGACTTGGTGAGTCGTTTTTAATTGTTAGCAAATATTGCTCTGTTGTCATTTTAAAGTCCTGAAACCTCGAATTCATCTGCATGGCGTGACGAATGTGATTTCCAAGGGTGGAGGCAACCCCTCCAAAGTGCTGCAAACCCTCAAAAGCCAATTGTTTCATCTCTTTAATCTTTCCTTGTAATTTTGAAATCTCCGCGTTGGATTTCTCTAACTTGGCTTTAGCTTGACTGAGCTTTTTCTCCATGTTAGCCATTTGCAATTCAACCATCCTCCTCTGAGAGAGAGGCTCGAGTTGATCGTACAACTCGTGGCTCTTAAGATCTTCCGTGGAAAGATTTTGCGTTTTCTTGATGCAATCAGTTTTCAGTCTTTCCAAGGAAAAATTTTGGGCGACGATTAGGGTTTTCATGATGGAGCTGATTTCGTTCTTCTTTTCCTTTCCCCACAGAAGATAATCTTCACATTTTTGTGTGAGTACTGTCATTTGGTATTCTCGAGCAAGAGGCAACAAGAAATCCAAGTTGTTGTCTGTCACTCGTTTGCAGAAACTCGGATAAATAACCAGCAACATCTCTCTTATTTCAGTAGCTTTCTTGCCGGGTAGCGGGATCTCATCGGCATCTTTCTCTTTAAATTCTGCGGAGAACATTCGAGAGAAAACAGGAGAACACATCGACAACATGAGACGATGGACATGGATTTTCTGTCCTTCCACCAGTAGAACAACATCGCTCTGTTCCCACGGCTCTGAAAAGTCTTGTTCATGTTCTTGACCTTCTTTGCCTTCTTGCTGCATTTTTATGTTGCATACAACGAAATGAATTTGTTATTCAGGGTCAGAGAGGTCTGATCAACAACTTCTCTAAACTAACAATGCCTTTTCAGAAAGCGCCAGAATAAAATTAACTTCCTTCTTTCTAAGAAAATGGTTCAGCTTCATAACGAGACTAAACAAACTCTCGGTCCCAGTTTTCTGGTCATTGAACGTGTTTCAGGACCGACGACATTTCGACTTGTCCTCAATTGAATTACGCCTTCGCTCGTCGTTATTCCTGGGGGTAATTGTGGGATCGCTGGATAGCGCTTTGGTCAATATCTCAGACCTAAGTCTGATCTCAAACTTACAATCATCTCCAATGTAAGCTGAACCCGCTTGAGGATTCAGTTCAAACGGCAAAGCAAAGGTAATAAAACCTCTCATATTAATAAATTGTGCTCCATATATGCCTACGACTACCATATTCTATCATTATTATCACGCGCCTCTTCTCCTTTGCACCCATTCTTTGGAATGTCACATAACAATCAATCTATCTTCTCTTAAGAGGGAGCATTGCGTGACATTGTGTGACATTGCGTGTGTCTACTGAAAAGATTGACTAAGATTAAAACTCTCGGAATTGATTAACATGTTCCTTCTTCTCACAATATCCATACATTTCCAGCAAACAGATAATGAGAACACTAAAACATTTTAGTATAAGGATGGCTAATTTACATATTATTTTAAAACACCGCCGCTATTGACGATGAGAACGATCAGTAATCAGACCCAATCTGCACAAGTCCAGTGATTAAGTGCATATATTTGTATTGGTCCAGCTTGTGTGCGAAACTGTAATATCCTCATTTGAAATTATTTCTTCTTTTGCATTCACGTGGCTTTCAATGATCAGTCGACACTTATTTTCTTGGCGTAGCTAGTGTCCGTTTGGTCCGGCAATTTGCGGATTGCTTATGTGGGGAATTAGTAAGGATAGCCCACACTGTCTCGTCTTCACTAGATTTTGATTCTTCTCCTCTTCTATTCTCGCTAGGTTTCACAACTGTCACAACTCCTCGACTCGACTGATATGAAAGATTACTTCGACTGAAAGCTAAATAAATCACAGACAATTGTTCCTGATCTTTGCGGGACACCTTAGTTAAAAAAGAACGCTGATTGGCTAGATACGAATCTTCCAGACATAAGAATAACAAAATTTCCAGACAAACATTTCACAATCGCTATTTGATATCTATGCTATTATTCTGTTTCCGACACTTATATATCGAAAGAATCACAGAAGTCGAGTTGCTGAGTTCCAACACGACTTGGTCTTAAAATTATGGCTTCTTTCAATGCATAAGATTTTATTTTGCAAAGACGTTTTATAGGGCATGTCTTGCAAGCTACCACCAGCCTGGCAGTTCGTTGGCTTCTCTTTCTATCAAGAACAAGCCAAAAAAAAGTAAAACCACAGACCTTTGTGGTTTAGTGTAAATAGTGTAAGCAAGTACTAACCTTTGTGCACCTGACGAAAAGCTCAGGAAGAATGAGGATATTCTCGCGAAGGCAAGGAATAAATCACTCCCGTTCAATCTGTGCATCCTTGGACACCATCTACCTGCTAAAACAGGAAAAACATAAGAAAAGCAACCGTCGTTAGTCTATGACCGGACAAAACAAAGACAAAACTTCACCTTAAGCAAATGAAAACTAAACACCGGCCTACAGGAAGTACAACGGAAAATAAGCTGATAAATAGAAAAAACCGCAAATCGAAATATTTTTCGAAGTCAAAGCTTTTCTTTATCCTAACTGTGACAGCCTTTACAAGTTGTCAAGTGAAGTTTGGGAGACGTTTAGACGTATGGCACGTCTTTAAAGTCATTTATAAACTGTATAAGTGGTCTTTTAAAAAATACAACAGTCGCATTGGTGTGTGAGGTTGCAAAGAATATCTAAATACTTCAGGAGAGGATGAGTAGATAGATTCCTAAAGATGATTATGTGCATAATTAAGTCGATTGGAAACCGCGGGCGTCAGGGAAGACATATGGAAGGGTTGTGGTAAAAACAGTGTAGGTTGAAAATGACTGAGAATGTGTTGACAGAAGATAAGTATGGGAAGTCTGCGTTGTTACCTATGGCTATCAAAATTCCTTTTTTTTTTTTTTTTTTTTTTCGAGAATTTTTCTCCTAAGTTCTCTGTATGTCCGCTTCGAATTAATCGCTTTAAGGCATGCATGTGATGAACTGGTTAATTCACCTAATAATATAGTGGTATTTTTAGGTAGACGTGACTCCATATAACTCTATTTTTAAGAATAGAGTCCTATGGTAAAGTACCGCATTTTCCTCCCACTCTAGGAAATGAATTAAATATTAATCTCTTGGCTCAGTTCAAGGCATTGGTAAAAAGATGCTGATTTTTTCAGCAAGGAGATCGAATCTCCTGACAGTTCTCTATCAGTTTTTTTTTCCACGGCAATGAAAAGTAGGAAAAGGAAATTAAGCGTGCAAATATGGAAGTATACAGAGATGTAGGTGATCATGTACAAAAGATTCGTGAAACTTTCGCTTCCTTGTTTAGTCTACAACGAGGAAAATCTGTAGCTCGGTAAGGAGCAGAAGTGGACGATTTTGCGATGATCAAAATACAAAATTCGAAATTACAGTAAAAACCGAAGATGTTCACCTCTAAATTAGTGGGAAATCTTCCCTTTCGCTTTCATGAGCTCTCTCGATCACCGATTTCGGATGTTTCCTTCTTCATACGCGTACAGAGCGACGGTTGTAAATAGTGAAGCGCAGACAGGTCAGCAATGACAAGTTATTCAAACTAATTTATTTGACATTGGTGGCCGTACGTGCCTTGCATACGATATCAACTCATGTGCTAAGACGCACGTGACCGCATGTAACACATTTTGTCGCACGGAAGCGAGTGTTAAAGGGCATGTAAACCCAAAAATACATGTTTTTCTTATACTATGTAAAAAGTGGCGTAGAAAACGAATTTGAAATTAGTTTTGTCCAATTCGACTTATTTTAGGAGAAAATCGGCATTATCAACTGAAATTCCATTTCCGGTAAAAACGATAGCGAGAAGTCGTGACGTAAGCGGTGGAACCAAAATATTGCGCAACACATATTTCCCAGTAGAACTGGTGTGGGAGTTCGTGTAAGTAGCGGTAGTTCGGAAGATGTTTTTTCAGAAGGTAGCGACTCGAATGCCTTAGGCCTGTTCCAAATGTCGTGCTACTGCCGTGCCGAACTCAAATGAATTTGGCTCGGCAGTGGCACGACGATAGCACGGCAGCGGTTTCAAACGTCGAACCTTATGCAGTCGCGCCAAATTCAAAAGACAAAACAAACCATCCATCCAGCGGTATCGCCCCATCCAAAATGGCGGAGGGAAACCTTAACGAAGAGCGCGAGAAGTTTGTTTTGTTTAAGACAATTTTAAATGCCAGAAGGCAACGCGGGCGAATGCAACAGTCCATATTGAATACTGTTATTGCAAGGAGAGGATTACTTTTGAAAGTTTTTTCATTTATTCTTCTTCTGGTTTCCCTTGACGAGAGCCAGCAAGTTACTGTATTACGATCGTGCCGGCGTTTCCAAACCCTTACCCTAACCCTAAGCAATTTATTGTCACCGTCGGATTCCTCTTCTCTCAAGCTTTCGGGCAAAACGGGTAGATTTGTCTTTTTTTTTATTAGTGCGTATGCGTAATAGTATGCAAATAATGCAAAATCCGTTAAATTAATTTATGAATTGAGTTCGGCGCGACAGTAGCACAACGTTTGAAACCAAGTCGTGCTACTGCCGTGCGGCACGGCAAGGCCTGCCGCGCTAAGTAGTCGTGCCGAACCTAATTCAGCCGTGCCGCGCTTAATGGTTTCAAACGGCGTGCTACTGCCGTGCTTAAATCGAAATTACTATTTCATTTGAGTTCGGCACGGCAGTAGCACGACGTTTGGAACAGGCCTGAGAGTGTTTTATATAAAATTATCAAAGGTGCGAGTGTGGAACTTGTCAACCAATGCCGAAAACTCATGAAAGTGTTTGTTGTACGGAAATCGGGCAATTGTGGCAAAATGGCCTGAAACCCAGATAAGTTGTATCACTGAGCTGATCCAGGTTTTCAGTCAATTTGCCTCGATTTCTGGGTGCTGGAGACGGCTAAGTACGCTTACAGGCAGCAGTAAAGCACAGATAATCACACCAGAAACGACTAAGCTAAATATTTTCTGTTTCATCTGTTTTGTTACATTTTGAGATCGATTTACTTGAGTTGTTTCTGCCATTGATTTAATAATACAATACTAGAGCTAGTTGTTTTTCGCTTCTTTCCTGGCAGGAAATTTCGCTATATTGCCTACAGATAGCTTGTTCGTTGGTGTTGGGGATATCTCAGCAAACACTTTAGGGTCGCTGTGCTATCTTGTGCGGTAAACAATATCCTTCATCTCAGAAGCATTTCCATCGATAAAACAAGTTGTATCATGTGCATTTCCTTGCGTGGCCTTCATAATTATCCAACCCTGTTTGTGTTTGCTTCGATTTGCATTATTGAAAAGATAGTTTTGCAAGCTGAAATCAGGATCTTTTAAGTTGTACTCAAAATGATGAATATTATCCTACTGACCTTTGAATGTATTTTCACTGCTGTGAAAACCGTGACACAAATTCTTCTGCTGTTTCTCTGCAGGGTTTCTCAAAGGAAGCACTAAGTGGGGCTGGCATGGATTTTCTTATAGAACATAAGGGTTGATTATGGGATCCTGTATAGAATTCTTTGTATAGAACCGACAAAATTCCAGATCACGTTATAACACACTGATATCAACGAATTCTCTTTCTTTGATACGTGTTTCGACAGGCAAAGGTTCAGACATGTCAGTGTCTTTTACGGGCTCAGCGCTGGCTCCCAAACAACTGGCTTCCCCATAATCTTTCATTAAATGAGAAAAAAGATGTTTTTAGAGAACCAATAAAGCTATTGTTGTTTAATTAACGAAACGTTCTCATGTAAATCGATTTTGTACTTTCTCTGTTGACCTCTAACTTTTGAAGAGCTCAACTTCTTTCTCAGTTTGGTCAGCCACTTCCGAATCCTCGTCGTCTGCCGACTGTATGGGTCGTTTTTCGTCTTCCGAATAATTTGCTTCTGGTGAGGCCTGAATCGTCGGTACAGCACCAGGAATAAAAATGACTGCTACAAACAACAGAACGTTCGAACGGCTCGACGAAATCGGCTATTTTCACTTGAACAAATTTCACAAATTGTCGCTTCAAATTTGCGTCATTTGGAAATATTTGCATTGTATGCCCAGTTTTGTTTGAATCAGTACAAAACTGGACGGCACAACGCTTCACCATTACGAAAAAATTGATTATATTGAAGCAAACTGTACGTAAAAAAATCATGACGAGACCAGCAAACAACGGCTGTAGAAAAGACTCCTTCGTGCCTCACGCGATTATAAAACGAGACTTTGGAGGATCCACCCGTGAAGTCACAGGAAAGATGGCGCCATTCAAGATGGCGAATGTTTCGAATTTGGAAGAGCTTTTACAAAGTGAAAATGGACTTTTGAGAAAAAACGAATGGTACCTTTGGTGTACTTGATATATTTACTAAACATCTATGTGAAAAGAAAATGAACGTTTTTTGGGTTTACATGCCCTTTAAGTATTTCAGAATTACTTTGTTTTCTATAAATCACTTTAAAGCGAATTCTTTTATGATGTTTTTATGTTTTGAGTTGTGATAAAAATTATGGTCGAGTCTCCGTTCTTAGTAACAAAAACAAAAACAAAAAACCTTCATTAGACTTCTTTTTAATGATTCATCACTGAGTCAGTGGTCTCACAGCTTAGCATAATGAAACAGTTTGATAGATGATAAAACATCACGTTTGTTTTGTTTTGCTTTTTTTTCCGCACAGAAGCCTTGAAAAATCTCGTTTTTTAACAACTTGTTTTGAAATAAAGTTTTTTTCAAGGAATTTTTTTAAGCTAAGATTTACTAATTTAGATTCTGAAAAAAGTCAATAAGATTTAAACAGTTACAGACAAGTTTAAAGTTCATAATTAGAGCTCTCCATTAAATGCAGCAATTGACAAAAGGAGTTGACTAAAGAAAGTGTTGTCAATCTAGCGGAACTAGATTGACGACACGTGCTGATCGTATCAACTTTGACAATTTCTCTTCAAATTAAATGCATATCGGCCACAACACAGCAATTGGTGGAGACTCGAATAATTTAAGAATTTTAGGTTTTTGGATTGAACGTGAGGTCCAGAATCCCCTACTATTTATCTGACTCAATCAAGAACTTGATAAAGAGCAGATTGAGTCACAAAGACTCATTGATCTGCATTTGGTTTTGTTAAGTGTGATAATTCTATTATCATTATTTACTAATCATTGGAAGTCACATACAGCTGCCAGTTATAGCAGAGGTTTGTTCAATGATGCACACGCTTTTTTATGACAGAGGTAATGAAGAACGATTGTTTTCCGTGTATTGTTAAATTGTGAAGTAATTTACCACATCATGTCAAGAAGACTCCTGAAAGCTTACAGTCAACCCTGTTGTTACCAACAATAGGAACATAAAACTAGATATTGAAATCTGCATCTAGAACTGGAGCCAAGAAATCAATGATTCCACTCTTGCTCAAAAACACAATTTAGGTTACTAAGCAGCGACAGAGATCGACACGATAACAAGACTTGCTATACTTAATAACGGGATGGAGTAAACTTTTTGCTATCTAAAAAGACCTGTATCATGAATCTGCAAGCAGCTACTTCAGTGGAATCTCAAATAATTCCAATCTTGCTTTGAACTGATGTCTGGAAATACAATTTACGTTACGTAGTAGTAGCAGAAACGCCCTAACAAGATATGCCAAATTTATCGACGAAATATTTAAACATAGATATTTTTCTTGGCATCTATTTGAACTCTTTTGTAATTGCCAAAAGCTTATAGTGGAGATTTACTAGAGGAGAATATGTCCCATTTAACGATAGACAAACTTTATCCCGACCGTTGAATGTAGCACGACTGCTGGTGTCGTTCTGAATGGTTTTCAAATGTTGCTCCGTGGTCATCGCAAAGTCTTGAAACCTCGAATTCATTTGCATGGCGTGACGAATGTGATTTCCAAGGTTGGTAGCAATTGATCCAACGAACTCCAAACCTTCGGAAGCCATTTTTTTCATCTCTTTAATCTTTCCTTGTAACTTTGAAATCTCTGCGTTGGATTTCTCTAGCTCGGCTTTAGCTTCACTGAGCTTTTTCTCCATGTTATCCATTTGCAATTCAACCATCCTCCTCTGAGAGAGAGGCTCGAGTTGATCGTACAACTCGTGGCTTTTTATATCTTCTGTGGAAAGATTTCGCGTTTTCTTGATGCAATCAGTTTTCAGTCTTTCCAAGGAAAAATTTTGGGCGACGATTAGGGTTTTCATGATGGAGCTGATTTCGTTCTTCTTTTCCTTTCCCCACAGAAGATAATCTTCACATTTTTGTGTGAGTGCTGTCATTTGATATTCTCGAGCAAGAGGCAACAAGAAATCTAAGTTGTTGTCTGTCACTCGTTTGCAGAAACTCGGATAACTAACCAGCAACATCTCTCTTATTTCAGCAGCTTTCTTACCGGGTAGCGGGATCTCCTCGGCATCTTTCTCTTTAAATTCAGCGGAGAACATTCGAGAGAAAACAGGAGAACACATTGACAAAATGAGACGATGGACATGGATTTTCTGTCCTTCCACCAGTAGAACAACATCGCTCTGTTCCCACGGCTCTGAAAAGTCTTGTTCATGTTCTTGAACTGCTTTGCCTTCTTGCTGCATTTTTATGGTGCATACAACGATTTCTAACAAAGGTATTTGTTATTCAGGGCCAGAGAGGTTTGATCAACAACTTCTCTAAACTGACAATGCCTTCTCAGAAAGCGCCAGAATAAAATTAACTTCCGTCTTTCTGAGAAAATGATGCAGCTTCATAAAGAGGCTAAATAAACCCAGTTTTCCGGTCACTGAACGTATTTCATGACTGTAGGGAAAACTGAGGACCCTAGCGTCAGTATCCATATTCTCAATACTCTTTTCTATACTTTTCTCTTGGTATTTACTGGAAGAATTCAAAGCTCCTTAGGTTGGCGATCATTCCTCTCTTTTCATGAACTTAATAAATGAATCGCAATATTACTGTAAGGAGAAATTAGACGCTGGTCACTCTTAGGGTTTAAGAGTCAATGCAGGAAAACGAAGGAAAACCTCCTTTGACAGGCTTGTTATATAACCGTCTTTTACGTTGCAAGTAAAGTTTAACAGAGATATCTTGAGCTGGAAAAGGAACGAATACACCTGATGTATTTACAAAATGAAAACTTACATTCAAAAATTTTGATCCCCACTCACTGTCAGCTGCTACATTTCACTGTTTATTTCGATTTGTTCTCATTTGAATTATGCCTTTGCTCGTCGTCATTCTTGGAAATGATTTTGGAACTGCTGGATAGATTGGCTAATTAGGTTGTCAAATATCTCAGTAATCTCCTTATATTAGTAGCTGTTAGAGTATTGTTCTAAATCTGGAAACAAGGTCATTTACGAAAAGCCAGCAAATTCTAAAGCCGGAACTTAGAGAAGAATCAAAAGTCCAATCGTCTCCGATGTAAGCTGAACTCGTTTGAGGATTCATTCCAAACGGCAGAGCAAAGGGAATAAAACTTATCATATTCATGAATTGTCCTCCATATATGCCAACGACAACCACGTTCTATCATCATTATCACGCGCCTCTTCTCCTTCGCACTCATTTTTTAGAATGTCACGCAACAATCACTCCAGCATTTCTTCGGAAGGAGTATTGCGTGACATTGCGTGAGTTTACTGAAGAGATTGACTAAAATTTAAACTCTTAGGATTGATTCTCATGTTACTTCATCCCATAATATCCATACATTATTCAGCAAACAGGTAATGAGAATACTCACATTTAGCAGGTAGAAGTTGTTATTATAATCTAACACCAAATTCTTGTCACTAATTTACAAGGAAATGTAGAGCAATTAGAGCGGGGAATTAACAATAAGATCTTGAAAGTTACAGGGTTAATTAAAAATCATTTCATCTTAAGGGTCTAGTTTATATGAACTTGCAGCCAGAGTAATATGAAGTTGTAACACCTACGCTTAAGAATTCAATCGTAAACATGGTTTTGAATTTATCTGATATCAATTTGAAAATGATATTATCAAATATACTGGCAACCAGATCAACAATAACGATGCAAAAATAAGTGATTTCGTTTGGTTGGTGTAGCCACGGTCTAAATGATAAGGTAAATTCTCAGAAAATGGTCAACCGAAAAATGCAAACAGTGATCCCTTCTTTGAATATAAAAAAAGTTTAGGCTTAGGGTTGGCTAATTTACATATCATCGGATAAAACTGCCGCCATTGACGATGATAACGATCAGTAATCAGACCCAATCTGCACAAATCCAGTGATTAAGTGCATATATTTGTATTGGTCCAGCCTGTATGCGGAACCGTAATATCTTCATTTTAAATTACTTCTTCTTTTGCATTCACATAGCTTGGCGTAGCTGGAGTCCGTTCGGTCCGGCAATTTGCGGATTGTTTTTCGAAAGAACCACAGAAGTTGTGCGATTGAGTTGCTACACGAGTTGATCTAAAAATTATGGCTTTTTTCAGTGCATAAGATTTTATTTTGCAAAGACTTTTTATGGGGCTTGTCTTGCAAGCTACCACCAACCTGGCAATTCGTTGGCTTCTCTTTCTATCAAGAACAAGCCAAAAAAAATAAAATAAAACCACAGGCCTTTGTGGTATAGAGTAAATAGCGTAAGTAAGTACTAACCTTTGTGGACCTGACGAAAAGCACAGGAAGAATAAGGATATTTTCGCGCAGGTGAGGAATAAATCACTTTCATTCAATCGGTGCCTCCATCGGCTTATCCATGAATGTAACGACTTCTTCCTCACACGTTTTGTGACCAAACTTGGACAGTATCCACCAGTTATTACAGGAAAAACATGAGGAAAGCAACCGTCGTTAGTCTATGAACGGACAAAACAAAGACAAAACTTTACCTTAAACGAATGAAAACTAAACACCGACTTAGAGGAGGTACAACGGAAAATAAGCAGATATTTAGAAAAAACCGCGAATTGAAATAATAGATTTTCAAAGTCAAAGCTTTTCTTTATCGCAAATGTGACAGCCTTTAAAGGTTGTTAAGTGAAGTTTGGACAAAGTTTAGACGTATGGCACGTCTTTAAAGTCATTTATAAATTTCATAAGCGTTCTTTTAAAAAATGTAACAATCGCTTTGATGTGTGAGAGTGTTAAGAATATCTAAATACTTCATGAGAGGATGAATAGATAGAATCCTAAAGATGATTATGTACATAATTAAGACGATTGGAAACCGCGGGCGTCAGGGAAGACACATGGAAGGGTTGTGGTAAAAACAGTGTAAGTTGAAAATGACTGAGAATGTGTTGGCAGAAGATAATTATAGGGAGTCAGCGTTATCAAAATTCCTTTTCCTTTTTTTTTTTTCGAGAAGTCTTCTCTTAAGTTTTCCGTATGTCCGCTTCGAATGAATCGCCTCAAGGCATGCATGTGATGAACTAGTTAATTCACCAAGTAATATAATGGTATTTTTAAGTAGATGTGACTCCATATGACTCTATTTTTAAGAATAGAGTCATACCGCAAAGGATCGCGTCTCCCTTCCACTCTTTGAAATGAATTAAATATTATTCTCTTGGCTCAATTCAAGGTATTGGTAAAAAGATGCTGATTTTTTCAGCTAAAAGATTCGAATCTCTTGACGGTTTGTTCAGTTTTTTTTTTCATGGCAATGAGAATTAGGAAAGAAATGAGGCGTGCAAACATGGAAGTAAACAAAGATGTGGGTGATCGTGTACAAAAGATTCGTGAAAGTTTCGCTTCTTTGTTTAGTCCACAACGGGGAGAAACTAAAGCTCGACATGGAGCAGAAGAGGACGATTTTGTGATGTTGCATTTTTAAAGATCAAAGTACAAAATTCGAAATTACAATAAAAACTGAAAATCTTCACCTCTAAATAAGTGGGAAATCTTTTTCCTTTTCGCTTTTATAAGCTTGCTCGATCGCTTATTTCGGATGTTTCCTTCTATATGCGCGTATAGAGCGACGGTTGTAAATAGTGAAGCGCTGACAGGTCAGCAATGGCTAGTTATTCAAACTAATTTATCTGACATTAGTGGCCGTACGTGTCCTGCATACAATATCAACTCATGTGCTAAGACGCACGTGACTGCATGTAACACATTTTGTCGCACGAAAGCTAGTGCTAAGTATTTCAGAATTTGTTTTCTGCAAATTACTTTAAAGCGAATTCTTTTATGATGTTTTTATGTTTGGAGTTGTGATAAAACTTATGGTTGAGTCTCCTCTCTGGGTATTAAAAACAAACGAAAAACCTCCATTAGATTCTTTTTTTTTAATAATTTATCTCTGAGTTAGTGATGTCACAGCTTAGCATAATGAAACAGTTTGAAAGATGATCAAACATCACGTTTGCTTTTTATTGCGTTTTTTTTTTTTTTGCATAGAAGCCTTGAAAATCTCGTTTTTTAGCGATAACTTTTTTTTAAATTAAGTTTTTTTCAAGGGTTTTTTTTTTTTAAAGGTAAGTTTACGATTTAGATTCTAAGAAAAGTCAGTAAGATTTAAACAGTAACAGACAAGTTTACAGTTTGCAATTAGAGCGCTCCATTAAATGCAGCAGTTAACAAAACGAGGTTGAATTAAAGAAGAGATGGTAGCGAAACTAGATCAACTACACGTGCTGATCGCAACAACTTTGATAATTTCTAATTTTTCTTCCAACTAAATGCATATCAGCCACAACACAGCACCTGGTGGAGACTCGGAAAATTCAAGAATTTTAGGTTTTTGGATTGAACGTGAGGTCTAGGATCCCCCAGAGTTTACCTGATTCAATCAAGAACTTGATGAAGAGCAGATTGACAGGGTAGAGACACAATAACGACCAAGATATTTAGATGACATCGAGTTGGTATTGTGATGTTGAAGAAATTCTCTCCACTACATGTGCTAAGTAAGAAAATGGTTGTCAGCATTTGGGAGAATTTTTAAGTCGTGGACCAGACACGTTCGACATTTAAAAAAAGAAAGTGAGTGTTCGCTGAAACGGATGTATTATGGACTTCAGTAAATATTTCTTTTAAATATTTTAAAACTCGTTGCTTGAGATCCATGCGGATGTAAACAAAGCAACCGTGGGTATGATTTATTTCTTATTCAAGCTTAGGGGTTGAATATTCCACCTGAAGATCTGAAAAAATTGTTTTTTTTTCTCTGATGTCTCTCTGGGGTGAAATATTTGAAAAATCTGTTATCTCCAACAGATTGTCAATTATCAAGAGAGAATACCCTGTGTTGAAATACCCAATTTGGTCTTCCGGAAGCACGAGATCACCGGCACTAAATAATGTAAGAACATAGTGTTTAAGCTCTGAAAATCATGCAGTTTCTTTAAATTGATTTGAAGGCCAACTTTTACATTATTTTTACCGTAAAATGATACAACAATCTTTGTGAGAGTGAGATCAGTGAGAGACAACCATGAATGACGTTATTGGGTCGTATGAGACTAAACAAGATACATGTAATTACATTTTCCTTATCTTTCCGTGAGGATTACCCGGTTTTAAAATGTTCAAGAACCTATAGTGGATGTGAAATGAGTCACAAAGACTGTCATTGATTTTCTGACAGTCATTTTGCAATATGTTCTGCGGATATGAGTTAGCAGGAATACTGGGGTATTCCTTGCAAGGGACACAGGTAGGGGGGGACCTAACTCCTAGTATAAAATTTATGGGCTTTGCATGGCAAGAGCCTGAATTTTCCCTAGAAAACTATTTTTAGATCTATAAAACAAGAACTATTGTCTACCTCAACTTGAATTTTGCACCGGGTAACTGAGCGGTTGAAAGTCGAACGCGTAATTTCGGTAAGGATCGGTGAGGAAAGACTTCTTACAGGATACAGTGTGAAAATCCATGGATTAGACGCCTTATCTAATCAATAGGAAAAGACTTAAAAGGATTTCACTTAATCAGAACTAAGCAAGAATAAAGTAAATATACTTAGGTGCTTTAAACATTAACCCTTTGAATTTTCTATTTACTCGTATTGAACAAGACACCATGTCGCTCTTAATGAACTAAAAAAAAACACGTGCTCATATTATGTAAAGGGGTGACTGAGCGCTTCTTCCTAATTTTAGTGCCAAACACATGTTTTCAGACACCATGTGTCACCGAACTAATTTCAATGCCAAACACATATATTGCCAGACAAAGGTTGATATTTCAGACCGTTTCAAACAATTTGGACTTGGATACGTGAGGTATGCAGCTCGTTAGATGTTGGCAAAGGTCACGTTTACAAGTCTGAGACTGTCTGAACAGCTCCAAGCCATCGTTCCGGTCACAAGTTATGTTATTGAAAACCAGCTTTTGTCCTGAAAGACCTTTAAATCCATCTTTTTAAAGGCGTCGAACCAACGATCAGCATTAATATACGTTGGTTTTCTTTTGGTCTGAATTTCCTGTAGTGAAAGGGTTGCGATCGAAACTTTTTGGTCACGTTCAAGTACCTCGGAGCTGAAACTATAGGAGCTTGTTCGCGAAAGCTACTTAACTCCCTGCCAGTGTCACGTCTGTGAGTGTATCAATAGATGAAGGAGATAATTTGAATAAAATAGCATAACAAGCTCAAAATAGACATTATTAAGTTTAAATCGTTTGCAGGCCCTCTCGGTCTATGGTTAATTTTTTTTCCACATTTTTTATTGCCATTTTGAAAATAAAAAAGTGTTTACAAGACTCTCAGTATACTCTATTTACATTTGTAAGCTATTATAAATTATAAATTACATTTATATTTTTAAACAATTTCTATAATTATATTTGTAAACTATTATTTACTATAAATAAGTGCCATCTATATAATAACCACTTAGCCTGAAATTGTTTCTGCGTATTGTTTTTAACAGCAATGTATTTCTCAGTTCTATATTTGACGTCTACTTGTTTTAAGAAAACTTCACATTCTGGAATTTTATCTTGTTTTCGACTTTGCCATATATGCAATTTTGCAAGAGTTATAAGATAATTCAATAACTCACATTTTTCTAATTTACCGATATATACATCTTGCAACGTGAATTTTTCCCTTTTACCTGAAAGTACAAACCAGAAGTTTTCAAAGTTTTCCCAAAAGAGAAGAGTAAAAGGACATTCGTAGAATAAGTGATAGATGGTTTCTGTTTCCACTTTGCAGAACGTACAGGTATCGTGTAGAACATAACCTATCTTAGCCAGTCGCTTATTAGTAAAAACGATATCATCCAACAGTTTTAACTGAAAGCTTCTAATAAAGGTTTCCGATGAAACTGACAGCAAATTGAGAAAAACCTTTGACACAGTAATATCATCTAAGTCAAAGTCATTTTTCAATTTAGTGAAGCCCCTTGATACTATTCCCTTTTTTGCAATGAGGAATTCGTAAAATTGTTTACTTTTACATAGCACAGGATCAAACGCTTTTTCCCCGCCGGTCTATGGTTACTTAGTAATTTTCCGATCCCTGCTGAGGCGAGGATTAACACAAACTGTCTGTCTATGTGATATGTGTTAACCCATCGAATAAATGATTTATAAATTCACTTCAACATTTTATATAAATTCACTGTTATTTCATTTTTTAATAGTCATTGGTGTTTTCAGTTTTGCAATGCTTTCCCCGCATTATCTAAGAGTCGTTTAGATAACACGGTTAAGTAAGGTGGCTCTGAATTGTGTTAACCGTAAAGATTTCTCGTGTTGTAATTCAGTGATTTGAAACCATTCAGTTCGCTGAGCTCATTTTTGTTTTACAGGTGCCGGCAAAGGGATTTGATAAGGTTACTTTAAGAGGCTGTAATGTTTCTAGGGTAACCTTTAGTGGGTTATCAACCAGGGGAACGTTTTGCAAGATTCCTCCTCCCTGGAGATTCCTACACTTTGGCTGACTGATTTAACAATCTCCGTGGCTGACCCAGCCCTCCACAAACAAACAGGAAGTAGATGTCACACTTCTGGTTCTCTTCATATAATACAGTTTTCTTTATCGGTAACAGAATGTTGAAAAAGACATGGTTTAGAGCGGGGGTAAGCCTGAAATTCGCTCGAAAATTCAGTTTCTGTTTTGCTTGATATTTGTTACTCTTGGTTTTTCACTTAACCATGGAGAAATAAATTTATCGATTGCCCTTTGTTATGATTTATGAGAAATTTTGAAATTTCCACTCTTGTTAAATGACGTGGTTACCATTGCAAAGACGAAAACTTTTTTTTTGATCAGTGTAACCTTTTATTATGGCATTCAGTCGCCCAACAGGCAGGATTGAACCCGGCATACTTTATGTAGTGTTATTTAATGTAGTTTACGGACTAACATTATGGGATGGATTGCGAGGTTATTGTGCAGTGTTCGCAGAGCTTCGAAACGTGTTTAGATCATAAAGAAATTGTCGGAAATGGTTGGAGATAGAGCTAGATCCGTTTACAGTACGTATAGGAAGGGCCCTACCTAGTGTTTTCTAAAAATAATAAAATTGTCATAAACTGTCATCTACAGAAATACTAATTTTTTTGTAATTTTGCGGAAGGACTGACGCTTTCCAGTTCAGACTTCAAATCCCTTTCAAAGGATACTAATAAAGTCCAAATCCGTTACTATGGCGCTGAAGTTCCATGATTTTATTTTCCATTCGCTCCATTATCCCATCAACTAATTTCTTATAGTTTGGCAAAAGGATTTCATCGCGCTTTGAGTGACTACTAAGTTCCCGGCGGCTTAGATTACGTGCATTTTTGATGCATTCCTCTTGCAACCTCTCCAGATCGTATGACTGTGCAGTAACAAGAAGGTCTAAGCACTGAGATGAGTGTTGCTGGCGTGGCCAACGTAACTTATGAATTAGGAAGTCTTCGCATTTCTCGGTGAGCTTCTCCATCATATATTCCCTTGCAAGATCCAACAGGAACGAGTAGTTCTCGTCATCGATCCCTTTGGCGGACGTTGGATAAATTGCCAGCAGCATTTCTCTTATTTCGCTCGCTATCTTCCCCGGAAGTGGTACTTCTTTAGCTGTTTTTTCGCTGAAGTCTGAGGTAAACATTTTCGAAAAAGCTGGCGACCACATCGCTAAGATACTTCGGTGAACATGAAATCTTTCCTCTTCCACCTTCAAAACTACATCGCTGAAATGCCATGGTTGTGAAAAGTCAAGCTGATTGTTTGTTAAATCTTCTTTTCCCTCTTCTTCTTCCGTTTTCCGAGAGGAGAGCATCATTTGTTGCCGAGAATCCGTCTGTTGTTTACAGCACCATGCTTTCAATTGGGAGTTACTACATCACGGGCGACGAGCGGGGATAGAAAAAACGACCCAAATATGAGCGGTCAGCGGTGAAACAGCTTTTATACTTCATATAGAGACATATAATTTGTTGTTCCAGAGACAATCGTGTTGTAAAGCCGAAATGTTAACAGTTTACTTCACAGTTTAAGCAATTTTTCAAAAATGTGGATTGAACTCATATCTTTTACTGCTTTAATAAACAATGGAGGCTTCGGGGAGGGAGTCAGTGGCATTTGGAAAGGCACCAATTATAATTATATATATGGTTTGTAGCTAGCTGCGTGACGTGCGTGACGAAAAAAAAAGTATCATGATTTCCAGTTGTCAAAATGTCAATCAAATTTGGCAGGAACTTGGTTTTCGCACTGTAGTTTGCTTTTAATGGAAGATTTTGCCATGGATGAAGACCAAAAGCCAACAATGTTAAGAGATTTAGAGATCGACTTTTTGAAAGAACATCTCAATGGCTTTTCTGTTGAAGGCAATTATTGTTTTGGATATTTCGAGGGAAACAGCAGAGATGGATGATCTGTTAGTTTAATTTCAGGCATTGAACTCCACGTGTTATGTACTTACAGAAAGCCATTCAAAAGAGAAAAACCACAACAGATTTTCTCAAACAGGTATATAATCTCTCAGTGTTTTAAAGTGCACAGATCCCGGTTTCCTATCCTGAGTCAAGAGGTTGAATTTAAGCTTATTCAAATGGACTGATTAATTTTCTTTTTACGATAGCTGCGGCCAGTTTTTCCATGCAAGTTGTCTGGATGTGCCTTTCGCGGAGACGCTTACGCAACATTTCACCTGCCTTTAGGGTGGCTTCTTGTCAGCACAAGTAAAGTTTAAATTTTAAAGCTGACTATAACAACGAACCAGATGATGAACTTAATGTCATGTACAGACCTTAATTTGCAAGATAAGAAATACAGTCCTTGGTAGTCAATTAAGATAGATTTCCACGAGCGTCAATGGTGCAGAATCGTAACTTGATGGAGCCAACAGTGGACAACATCCCAGAATTCAAACTTTGTGATTTTTTTTCTCGGCTTAAACGCTAAGTCAGTTGTTCAATTGAATAGGAAGAAAAACATTTCGAACGGAAAACAGAATTATTTGCACGTGTGAATCTTTGGAGAAAAGGTCTCCTAAACGAGTGGTCTTGATTGTAAATATTTAAGGAATGGTAAATACATTAGCCTTAACATGGCTGTTTCTCGAAGCTCAGTGTTTTCCTACTTGCCTTTTTTCCACGTGAATTGGGGGCGATTGAATAGATATAATATGCAGTAAAAGAACTTCAGCTGATAGAAATTTTAAATTTCTCATCTTAGGCTGTGGATACAAAATTCAAGTGAAAAGGAAGCCAACTGTGATTAATGCTTTGAACAAGTCAAGATACGTTTTTTTCGTCACACAACAAGTTACATAACGTTAATATCATTCTTCTTGATGCCTTTCCCGGTGTCACCAATGTCTTTCCCGATGCCTCCGTTGGTTAATAGAGCATTAAAAGTATTGTTTCAGTTAAAGCTTGAGGAAAATTGCTTAACTTTTTAAGTAGCGAAGTGTAACTTGGTAACATTTCGGCTTTACAACACGATTGTTTTCTGCAACTACAAAACGTACATTTAATTCTTATTGGTACCTTTCGGATGCCACCGATGCCTTCATTGTTTATTAAAGCAGTAAAAGATATATGTACAATCAACACTTTTGAATTGCTTAACATTTTATTTAGCGAAGTAAACTGTTTACACTTCGGCTTTACAACACGATTGTTTCCTGATACTACAAATGATCTGTCTATATATGTAGTATAAAAGTTGTTTCACCGCTGACCACTCGTATTTGGGTCGTTTTTTCTATCCCCGCTCGTCGCCCGTGATGTAGTAACTCCCCTTTCAATTACTTCCGTGATTTCTCCAAACCAGTCACGTCACGACTCGCGCACGCGCAGTAAAAAAAATGAAGGGGCTTTGAAGGATTGCGTGAGCATAGTATGGAGTTTTGGTTTGTCTGCTTTATTTTTGTTTGTTTGTTTGTTTTATTAACTAAAACCACAAGAATCAAAACAAGAGCATTAATCCCGATTTGCACAACCATCAATATTAAGGCAGTGCAAAAATAAACGACTGAAAACGCCATCACTAAGATCCCAGGGTCGGAAAAAGTCGATCAGATTTTGGGGCAATCTTGACCGCCATATATATCTAGCCATTCTTAAAGCAAGTTGGAGATACCTTACACCGGAGACGTTTACGACTCTTTAAACAGAACGCGCTAATAAGACGGTAGCGGGTTTTTGGAGTAGACTCTCAACGCTTCCAAAATTTCTCGGAAGTAACAGGAAAATCGTTGTCAATGACACGAAGTACCGCAACATAACATTTCACAGGGTTCCACTACCTCAATAGGATGACTGAAGTTTTCGAACAATAAAATATTTTCCGATGATCAGGCGAAGAAAAAGACGTGACTTAAATGAAAACATGGCAGCCTGTTTTATTCTTTGTGCCTGGCAAAGGAAGTTGCTCATAGGGGAGGGACGGAGAGGTACTTTTATCTCCTCTTGATCAAGAAAAAAATATATATAAATAAATGAAAAAAACCTGTTATCCTCATAAGTACTGGAGAGACACTCCTCCCATCCACCTGTCTACTCTCCTCAGTTTTCTAGCCTGCGGGATAAATAATGGCTCCAAAAATAAGTAGTTGGCATGACTCACATGGTTGGATAAACAATGTATAAAATGATCTTTTTCGCAAGAATAAAATGAAAAATTTTATTTTTATGTATCTTTTTGAAAAATAAACCCAGACCGCTGGTTCGATTTTTTACAAGCCTTAAGCTTTATTAGGCCTTTTGATTTCTATTCACGTATATTGGCTAGGTCATTCGATATTGGGAACTGATCATGAAAAAAAAGTAAACTCTGATTGCGCGCTTCAGAAACGGTGAAAAAACTTTATTCGAATGAAACATAGTCGCAAATTTTCCATGCAAGGATTTAAAATTCATCATGATGTAGTGATGATGATAATCGATTGATTGGAACTTTTGAAGATAATAAAGTGAAATTTTCAAATCAAGTCAAAGGAATTGAGATAGATTATGAAAAATATAACTCGCTTTCAACTACAGTAGCTCGCCCTTCTGATATAGACTTTTGGCTTTGGAATGAGAGTCTTGTCTGGTATTCTAATAACTTGTTATTGCGGCCGACTCGGAGGAAAAAACTGAGATCAGAGGCCGATTTTTGGTAAAAATTTGTTTTACACGCGCAACCAGTGTGGCTTTTCGATATTTACCGAGACGACAATTAATTACCCATTTTTACAGTGCTTGACACGGGTAAAAATGTTAAAACAGTAGCTTACCTTTCAGATGATGTTGCATGCAGGTTGACTATTTTTACGTTGAAAATATCGCCTCTTTCTTAGTGATAACCTTGTGTTATGCTAATAGCTCCTTTTAATCCTCCTGCGGAACAAAAGGCGTTATCAAAAACAGGTTTTGGCCATATTTATTTTACATTAATGACAAGTGTACGTGAGTTGAATAGAATATAGATGATTTTTAGGCGACTTCATATTGCTTATCTGTACTGTCAGACGCTTTACTAAAATATCGATTGTGTTGATAACGACATTTATATGTAAAAAAAAACGATGAGGATTGTTATAATAATCCGTGATTCAGTTGCCATTAAAAAAATTGGATTTTTTTTTGCCTTTAAACAGCTCGGTAAACTGAGGTCTTCAAAGCGTTGAAAACGTACTCACGATCCAGCTTACGATAGTTTGAAGATGGCCTGATAGTATTTAACAGATATGTCACTATCTGTGTTTTCGATATAGCGCTACTGTTTCACAGACTATCTAAGCACCGCATTATTATGCCTAAATTGTGTGATGTCTCACAATAGGATCCAATTAAGTTTTGACTTCGATTTTCCCCTTGCCAGTAAATAATCCGTCGATGGTGGAAACGTCGAGCTTGATGTCTTGCTGTTAAAAAAAAAAAAAAAAAAAAGATTGGTAATTCCTTTGTGTGTATGTTATTCGGAATTACAGTGATTTTGAGTGAAACTTGATGCCTGTTCGTCAGTAATTCATTTGCTAAAATGAGGGGGTTCTTTCTACAACCATATTACAAGTAAGCAAAATTTTATCTGTTCCCTTCCACTTTGAATCGTGAAGGGTATATTTCAACTCTATTGATCTGAAGATGGCTGTTATCATCCAAATTTTACAGGAAAAAAGCCAGATACGGACAGGTGTTAAGGACGTTCCGGATGGAGCTTTGCCCACCTTTTGTTCATAGGATATATAGTAGTTTGTGTTAATTTTGCTTTGGGCGGTAATCAGGAAAGGCGCACACCGCCACAGGGAGGAAAATTTTCGCAATTATCTCTCAACTGAGTTTTCTTCCTTATTTTTCATTAACACTGACCCAAACCTGTTTCGCGCGCTTAAAAAAAGGAAATTGATTCAATATTTGTTCCTCTTTAAAATTAAACCAGAGAACAACTTAAATTTGAACAAGGCTAATTGGTTAGACTTTGAAACTATTAAAACCGCACACCCAAACAAACATGCGTACAGGCCCAACTTAATGGAAGGAGCCCAAGAACTAGGAGTTTGGGTAGTTGCCTAGTTCCCAGTCTCATTCACCAATGTAAAGGTTTAATATGCAGCTGCCCGAATCATTTTTTGAGGTCTCAAACGCCAATTGTGTTAAGTTCTGTGTAAACGTAAACGTGGCTCGACCAGTGTACGAACGAACGGAGGAGAATGAACTCGGTGAAATTTGAGCATAAATCTACGATGGGGATGACTACCAAGCCAGCCTTGAAATTTCTGCGTTCGACTAGCTCGGAATCAACCAGCGGCAATTAACACAAAGAAAATTTTTATTTCGATAGCGATTTTCAGCACGTTCCGAAATCAGTTGTGTCATCCGTCCTCCTATGATCTCAGGGTGCAAATCATCTTTTAAGAAGAGGGACTGGGTAGTAATAAAATTAACATATCAGACAAAGTTTGATGCTACTCTGGTTTGCAGATTTAATGAATGTAACCGAAGAAGTTACAATTCATAGACCCAACGTTTCGACACTCCTGTCTAGTGCCTTCATCAGGGGTGATCTAAGCGCTGCAACAAGAGGTCCTATTATATGATCACTAATTAGCGGCCTTTTTTCTGACGAGGTGTAAATAGGCGCCAAGAAGCAAACCGCCATCGTCACGATTTAAAGGAGCGTGGGCGGAGTTAATATGCCAAGCCTCCAAACAAAGGCGCTGGTGGTAACGCCGATTAGTGGTGATAATTTTAGAATTATCCCACCCAATTGTATGGTTAGTTAGGCATGTGTGCTCCCTTAAAGCTAAAATTTCCTTTTTGCAAAGGAAAACCGTTTTTGGTGCTCTTTCACTGGCGTTTGGTTGACCAGAGTAGCATCAAACTATGTCTGATTGTCCACCTGGTTGCCGTGTGAACTTTGATATATTTTAAATTAACTTATATCTGTATGTTTGGCTCTTTCGTGCAATGTCACACTAAGGCGAAGACGTAAAGGGCAAACCTTTTGCGCTTGACTCCTCGCTCCTCGCACTTCAGGCCTGATTTGGGGGACTCACCACCGATAAAGATGACCCCCTCGCGCGGAGTTTGACTAACAAGGCGGACAAGGGTAGTGTCCCAGAGGAGTGTCAGAACTTCCTTAGCTATGCATCAGTGGTGCTATCATTATTTCTGTCATAATAAGTTTACGTGTTGCAAGATGACTTCTCGCTTGTGCTACTAGAAAATGCTTAAGTGCTACGTTTCGTGTCAGAAGCTGAAAACGCCAGAATTGAAGGACGTGTAACCAACGATAGGCGGCAAAATTGTCGACAAATTGACCTTTTTCAACCGTTAAGTTAACCTATTCGCCCCTTTCCTCCCCAACCACCAATGAAAACGATGTTGTATTGCCTTGTATCGTAATTCCATGAAGTTTTAGCTACATACAGGCAACATTGAATGGTGGAGGGGGGGAGGGGGGCGTCTTGTCAATGACTCAGAGCGTGGTAGAAACGGGAGAGTTATTCTACACATAGATAGAAATGTTTAAACATGGTGTGTCAGCTTATTTGACACTGATTGAAGACACTTATTTTGCCTGGTGGTTCTTTCACGAATTAGCATATATGGCTAAAAAGCCATATAGCTAGAAATTTAAGATGATATAAGTAATCTCTCTAGACCCAACTTTTGAGAGAAATTTTATAATATAATTTTCTTCCCTATTTTGAATTATCAAACGCCAGAAATGAACCTCATACATTTATTTGCCTCTACGGTTATATCTCTTTGTTTCACGACTTTTATATTGCTTCTCTTTCTCCTATTCAAGCCAAACTGCAGACCGTGTGCAGCGAAAGCCTGGAAACTGGTGAGCTAAGGTATTCCATTATTCACCCTGCCACCAAATTTTGAAAACAATCATATTTATTGAATTATCTCTTCATTTGAAAGACATCTTAAGCGCTGGAAAAAATATTGTATTTGAACCACCAACCTTCTACAATTAAACCACTATATTTAACATGTTCAACCGCTAATGTATATTCTTAAATATACACTACACAGGTGACTAGTGCCTTTTAGGGTTCTGTAATTATTGGCAAGTACTAATCACCTCCGAGCGACCCAAGAGACAAAATCGTTCCTCAAGAGTTAAATTTGCGACAATTTTTCTGTCTATTGACAGAAATAAATTATGTTTTGGTTTCTGTGTGGTATAAACTGAAATAACTATTCACCTCCACTTAGGTAAATTATTAATTGGTGAATATTATACCATTGATTTTTAACTAAAATTGATAATGTATCGTGACGTTGAATTCTATGTCAGATATTGGATTATTGAAAACATCTGCGCGACCACTTTTGGACACAGCCATTATCAGCTTCAACTTAAACCAATCAAGGGTCACTTGCCAGTCAGTTTATAAGCTTCTTTTACGTGAGTCCCTGCACGCCATTCCAGCAGTATTAGCTGCGGAAAACCTCTAAATAACGAAGCAATTCCTTGAGACACACCTTTGGCCCCGCATTCTGAGTAGTTCTGTGCTTAATTAATTCCGTTGTGGGTAAGAGTTGAACGAAGAAAAGGGTGAAAGTCAAAGGTGAACCAGAATAATAAAATAATATCCTTAAAAGTAATTAGAGACAATGTTTTGGCGGTTTCACGTTTCCTGGATTGTTACTTCTGGAATGTTTTTTTACTTAACCGAGTCATGATTTCTTGTGTTCCCTTTGAAGTCTAAGGAGATGGGACACATCACGTTTATCGAAAAATAGTGAGATTTCTCATTTGTTATTTTGCCATTCCTATCCTTAGACCGTTGAATAAAATCCTGTTGATGACTTGTTTGCCGCTATGATGAAAATTATGACTATGCATATTCACTTCAGCGCATGTCAACAACGGTGTGTTTACTTGGTTTGGTCTGGAAGTTGGACGCTTGAGGTTCTTTAATCGAGATTTAGCCGAATCACTACGGTAAGTGTTTAACTCGAATTTCTCAACCAATTTACAGAACTTTCACCCATTGGTTAGCTTGCTTCTTCTAGTGAAAATGTTGTCATTTTCACGTAAATGACAATTTGTAATGGCTTGTTCCTTTAAAAGATCTGTGCCAAGCCGAGTTGGGCCAGATACTCGCAAATTTCGTCGCAAATTTATACAAAAGCAACTTCTGTTTGAACTCAGAAACCTGCGCAGTGGTCATAATATTTTCAATCAGTCCTCTTTCAACGCGAAGTGAAGATAATTCACGACATGTTAACTTCCCTTGTAAAATCATTCATTCTAAATGACGGAGGAGGAGAGGGGGGTGGGGAGTGACAGGAGTGATTGCTACACCGTCCAAAGGCGAATGCTATTGTGGTTTTACATCGTCAAAGGCTGAATACAAATATTTACTATAAAGGGTAGACATACTGTCACAATAGTTATCAAAAATTTTCAAACGCATTTAAAGAACGAGGTACAGCCATAGGGTTCGCTCTTCATGTCTTAAAGACCTTCCTCTTTCATTTCAGTCAAGAGTTCAACCCCCCCCTGCCTCCCCTTCCCCCTGCTTAAGCTGAGTTAAGAATAGCTTTTCCGGCATTAATATTGTTTATGGCTCAATTTATATCTACCAATAAAACTTCGTACACGTACCTATCTTTTCCCACTGCTTGTCCTATAAAACGTATCAGGATACAATTTCAAACCAAACCACTGTCTCTGGAGGACATTTTTCTTTGAAAAAGGCTCTGAAATATCATCTTTCACTTTCTATCTAAGCCAAGTTCAGCATCCGTCTGACTTGTATTATAAGATGGATTGTTAATTGTTACTAACCGTGCAGATTCATGTCACGTTTAAAAGCCATGAAAGTGAGAAGTACCTTGAAAACAACCTTCCAGTTAAGTTGTTTTGACGAAATCGATCGATGCCGCGCAATACAACGACCTGAGCAGTTCAAAGTTGAACAAGCGTGCTCGGAAGCATGCACAGTTGTTTTGCATCGAAAATCGAAATATGTCATAAGTTCGTGCCAACTTTATATGTATATATCATAATAAGTTTGTATTTCCTTTACTGCTTCCATATTGCAGGTCATCTTTTCATTGCTTAGCTAAATTCTTTTTAAAAAATTGTGCGAAGTGCTAGATTTATAATCCCTTGTTATCTATAATGTTTTTTTCGTTTAATTCATCTAACCTATACCTTCTAACCGCGCGCCCTGGCAATTGAAGTGGAACCTCTGAAAGGAATCGTTTTAAACCTTGTAATACTTTTATTTCAAGATTGGGTGGAATTATTTTCTTACATATCTGCTACAATAATAAAAATAAGAAAGTACCACATTTTAAACCAACATCATTCGCCGAAATATTCCCCAATACAACCCTGTCACGCTCTCTATTGTTTAAACTTAATGACATAAAAATGACAACTTGATATCTAACCAAAACTTGAACAACATGCTGAAATTCTATTCAAAGTTGTTCCATGACAGTGCCTTGAATCATTCCACGGGAAAATTCCACGGTTAAAGTTTTTCCTCTTTTTTATCTATTTTAAATTCGACGGAAGAAAATGGTTTTGAGAGTGATTTATTTTTTCAACAATACGTCATGTAAATCGTGAAACTACGCACGAACAAAACCGCTCACCTGTAGACTAGTTCCCAGTCTTTCTATCCCAACATGCGTTCGAAATTTAAAATTAAAAATTAGTCGCAGAGCAAGTTGCCAAAGACAAATGCTAACGAGAACCTTCTGAGCTCTCAGAAAAAAATATATTTTGGAAAGCCGCCATGTATTCCAAGCCATTTGCACAAAGAAATAATATGAGGAAACATATAGTTATAAGCGATTCCAGACGAAGAAGTTTGGTTTTAAGGCCGGCTACGTTGACTCAGGAAATCCTATGCCGGGCAAACCAACGTACACGACTCCTTCTTCAAGCAAGGATGTCTCATGGTATGTTAATAACTAAATTCTCCTTGTTTTGAGTATTACTCTAGATTAAGGGGTCGTCTCAATGCTTTACTTGGGCTAAAATTGAAATACGTAAGATTTTTTTCAAAAATATTCCAAATACAGCTTGTGTTTTGTCTCTAAAATATATTCGGTTCGCTCGCAAAAACTTTTGGTCACAAGAAGCGCTTGTTGAATCATCGTATCCCAACCATAATTTTTTCTTATTTTGATAAATTTGTCTCTTTTATAGTTCGATCCATGAGGTTACGTAACTGTAATAGAGCGATTTAGCCAAGCGAAGATGTTTCAATTTCCTCGACCAGCCGGTTCCTAAAATGGCACACATCAATCAAACTAGCACCCGGCCCATATTGGGATCCAAAAATATTTTAATTGTGACTTAAGGTTTTTGTGTTAATTTCCTGAGTCTCGTTGTCTTCTAACCGTAGAGTTCAGAAAAGCTGCTTTATAGCAAAATAAAGGCATTTTTAAGGGAAATCATTTCGTAAAAGACGTGAACACTTCACGCCAGGGCTATGTTTCAATATTCCGCTTTCCTTGTGTTGCATACAGTCCAGCTCGAGTTTTCAACAGAAAACACCGACACATGCGCTTAACAAAAATAATTAGAAAACAGATATTGAATTTGCTAAAAAGGTATTTTTTTTTAGAAAAAAGATAGGAAACAGTTACTACCGACTAGTCGTCTAAATATATCAGCTTTTGAGTTTATTTTCTGCTCATTAGAACCAAACACTCATGGATTAACGGATCTGCTTTTATTCCAATTTTAAATCACTACACGGGATCATAAAAATCTCGAAGGCCGCTGTTTGGATATAATAATTCACAACGTCGCGAAAATGCCTGTGACAATTTTTAATATATTCAATGTCACGTCTGTTCTTTTTTTGTTTGTTTGTTTTATCTACTGGTTACAGCTTACCGCTATTATATACTTCAGGAAGTTCTAAAATAACTTTCTTCAGAACTGACCCCGCCACGGCTCTTAGCCCATATAACAAAGAAAAACTTGGTAAACGTGCTCAGATGCATACATCGGGCGAACGGGCTTTCTCTGGCCACGCTGTGACCTCTTCCGCTCAATATCCTCACTTAAAAACCGAAGCCATAATTTTTTGTTTATCTCAGATCATGCTGTTGTGATATTTCATTTTTCATTCGCCAGAATATCTGATCTACGCGCGACTAAGCGCTCTTCCAGCTGTGTTAAAAATAAAAAAAAAATCTGTAAAGTGATTAATTTTCCTTATTACTACGGGTTTTGTTTCATGTCGCGCTATAGAATTCAGCTACAAAGTCTGGTACAGCAAATGTCCTCATGTAAATTGTGTCTTTAAAAGCTTTTGATCACCAAAACACACAAGAGTCTAAATTTTTTACGAAGCTGAAGAACGTTTGAAAGGGAAATTTGGATAGACGTGCCTCACACCCTCCCCTAGAGTAGGCGGTTGTCCCCACAGTGGGGAATAGTTACCGTGCTCTTTCTCATGTCTCTTATGAGTCTCGGTCCCACTCTCTTCGCTTCTCTGCAGTATCCGTCTGTTTCCTCAAGTTTTCATACCATTCTAGTTAGCGCAGACATCTCTATTGCTTTAGTTATCTTGAATATATGAAATTACCAAGTAATTCTGCACTATTTCGGTGTCAAACTAAGAGAAAAAAGAGACAGTTTTGTGAAGAAAGTCGAGAAAATAAAATGAATATGGAGATAATTGTGTTGTGTTAGCGCTCATATCAATTCGAACTTAATTTTAAGAAGGATTTGTTGATTGAAAGCAAATTTTCAGGAGTTGTAATTGCAGAACATGGCGGCATATTTTGCTGAAGTCCTGAAACTACAATGAGGATAAGGTTCAGTGAAACTCGACGGACCAGGAACGAATGAAGGTCAAATGCAATACGCCAACTGACCCGGCATAATTGCCTTATAACAAAGAGATATAACCATTGTTATCTTTTGAAGCAAACGACAACAGTCTTTAGAATTCAAGTAGGCGTTCGAGGTTATTCAATGGGAGCGAAAGATAAAATCTAACTGGTTTTCATTTTCCGCGCCCGGCATCATATCAATTGAACAATTATTTCTAAGACAAGTTATTATTAGTATGATGAAGTGCAAGATGTGTGACACTTGATAATCGGAGGAGCTTGATTTACGTGAGTCACTGCACGTTTTCTCATGAAGGAAGATTAATAAGGTAACTTAGCCAGCAATTATACTTGGCAGCCCACGCACTGCATGGAAGGTTTTTATCGCTTTGCCTTGAATTTAAAGTTTTTTTTTTCGCCCATAAAAACTGATAAATTGACATTTCAACCAGAAAGAATATTCCTTCCTGAGTGAGTTTTTATGCTACTCATATGTGAGTTTTTATGCTCTCATATTAAACTCCTCAAATCTTAGCTCCCTCTCTGAAAGGATCAGATAAGCCTGGAAGTTTTGGACATATTTTTAAGTCATTAAAACTGTTTATCCTGCTTTTAAAACTAAATTTTGCATTTTCTTTCATCGAATAATTTGCGAAGTCCTTTAAACTCTTAAAAAACAAAGGAGAAAGGTTAAGGAGTCGATCGCATATATCATCTCTCTTGCCTGCATTTAATTAAGTATGGCAGAAGCACGCGATCTCAAAGGCTCAATCAAACAAATTTTCTATGTGAATTTGGCAAATAATGTTATAATTCTGTCTAGATTGATTTACAGTAACTTTTAAAAGCCCTAATTTTAAGTTTCTGAAAGAATTTGGACCGGAAAATTCATAATTTCACATCTGTCAGCTTCCGTTCTTCTTTCCACACCGTGTGAATTCACACGTCTTTAGGGCTTATTTTGGTTCCCAGTCTCTGCGCGACCACGCCGCGGTGTTTTCTTTGAGATCTTAAACTGTGAATTTATGGACATTAGCCTCAGAGCTTTTTGACCTCAATTGGTGCAACTCATTTTGCGTAAAGGAGGAAATCATGATGTATGCCAAGTTACTGTTACAGAGGAACAACACAAAAACGCCAAGCGTTAGTAGACATCCAAGCACAAGTCAATATATTTTCAAACCAAGTTTAAATTCTCTGATTCGACAAGGAGTTCTGTCGCGGAAAAATCGCTTCGCCCAACTTTTCCCTCAAGCAAGGACTTCCTCTGGTACGTTAGAATATCATATTTTTAACGAAATGCAGCTTTACTCGGCATTATTGCAAAATGAAACTAGAAGCTCTTTGTAGTTTTAATGAGCTCAATCGGATCGAGCAAGCATACTTTAACCAGACCCACATAGTAAAGTTGTTTATGTACCAGCCATGAGGTACTATCACGAGAAATGAGTCGTGAAAACAATTTTAAAGCATAGTATTCAGTTTCTTTTAGCTTTTTCTGTTTTTCAGTGTTCAAAATGTGGGTCGAAAAACTGGAAGCAGGAAATATGATGGGAGGAGAACAGGGTGTAGTTTCTATTTCGTCACCTTGAGAACATTCGCGCTTTCTCGTCAGGAAAGCGGAAGATATCCGCGGTAAATAATTAATGCTTTCTTATTTCAGAAGTAACGAGTGCAGCAAGGTATTTTATGATTTTCCAGCTCGCTTCTCAGTTTAAGGAGGCTCCATAGGATTTCTTGACCGCTATATATCTGTGTGAGAACATAGCGCGAGCTTTGTAAGTGTCAACGTGCAAAACAATCATGGCGGCTCGATATAATCGCACGATTGCTATCTGAAAAGTTGTGTCAAGAACAGTTGAACACTTTAAAGTTTTTATGTCATGGAATCTAGGGTTGCCAGCAACTGCACTCCTAATATTCATAGACCTTCTTCACCTGAAAAAGAAGTCAACCGAAAAGTAAACACTGTGGGAAAGATTACCAAAAGGCGACAGATTCGAAAGTTTAATCATGCTCAGATACAGATCTTGGCAAAGTGCTATTCCATTACGTAATGTTTTGCGACAAAGGAAGTAAGGATCTTTCGAGCAAGATTTATCGCGTTTCCTTCGGTGGAATTTCGTAAGATTTGCTGAATCGTTAAACATATTTGTGCGCTTCCTAGTGCCTGCTTTAACTATAAATTCATAAGACCAAATTTGAGATAGAGGAAGAAAACACAAAACTGCAAATAACGAGCGAACTACCTCTGTAACCCCTATTTTTTCTGCTTTTCAATGATCGGCAAAGCAAATTTCACTTATTGTTAAAATTTTGAGAGATTTCACCGAAGCAAATTGCAGAAAAACAAAGGCAGAGCCAAATTATCACTGGCGAGCGCCTTCCTTCTTGGAGCCTTAACTTAGTAACGAAATTCATATTGATGATATTTACTACAGAAAACGATAGTCCGAACCTCGTTCATCGCTTTTTGATGGCTTTTAGTTACCTTGAAAAGAAAAAACAAAACATTTCCAAGAGAAACATTACAACACACGCGCCAACATTGAACAAAAACCCCATAGAGCCTCTTAAGTCAGCAACTTTTCGATCTATTCTCATCAATCTTCTTAGATTACCCAGGTCTACTCGTCTTCAGTTTTAAAACAAGCTTCCCTTATTACAAATCCTGATATAAAATAAAGGTTCCTATAAAGATGAAAAAATTGAAAAGAAAAATTGATAGTAAAACTTAAGAAAAGTAGAAAAGTGGAGGTTGTATCAAGTCGTATAAAAAAGTGAGACGCTATAACCAAGTTATTTATATCTCCACCTCTAATGATTTTCGCGTTTACAAAGAACTGAAAAAAAACTCAATTCACCAACCTATGTCGAAAGGGAACAAAATTATTTCATTTCTTTTTAAAGCGGGGGGCGATGAGAAAAATACAAAAATAATATAAACTAAATAAAGGGAGTAATGATTGATTTATCACCAAATTCTCTTGCAAAAGTTATGTGAAAAGTGTGGTAGCCGGTGAAGAGATTTGATGTTTAGATCTGTTGAGTAAAATTGTTAAAATTATTGCCATTAATGTTCCCTCTTGAAAGTATCTTTTTACTCCTTTAAGGAATCGTTTGAATTTGACATCCGAGCTATGGGGAAAATCGTTAAGGGCGTGGTTTGTGTGTTGTGTTAAAAACTTGTTTAATATGCTGGCCCAGAATGTAGGTATTTATTTTCTGATTTGCGCGTGCGTGAGCTTCCCAATTAACAATTTATCCGATGCTTTGCTCCGAAATCGCAAAATCAGAAAATGTGGCTTTTTTTTTGTTGCATCTGCTCTTAGGAATCGAAAGTGCTAACCTTGTAGTCGAGCAAATCCTTCCAGGCAAAATTTTAGTCAAGTGAAAATGTGTCAAGGATAACCAATTATAGCATATTAAGGAGATCAGCAAACATTTTCCATATTTTCAAATACTTTTTACTAATTCTGGTTTGGTGAATTCTCATGTAATCATTAGAAACAGCACGAGGACCCCTTCCTCAGGTGTGACCAACGCCTTTATTTTCTCGAGCCTAGGATTCTTTTCTTTTGAATTATTCGGAGAAGTTAGTGGCTGATCGCGTAATTTATTTCCCTCAACGACGAAAGTAAGAAAAAATTCATCAAAAAAAATAAACAAAAACAAAACGACTTGCTTACGTAGTTCGTGACCTCTCGTGACTCGACGCACGCGACGAGATGCACGTGCGCCTTTGGCCTCGTTATGAGGTAGTCGTCGTTCATCTCTCTGACTCCTTTCCAAGCCCCTTTTGATTTAAATTGCTTCTCACGGTGAGGACTAAACACTTCAATGGCAAAATGGCGTCGAGACGGTTGTTGTTTGCTAAGGTTATCGTAAGAAGAAAAAAACGCAGGAAAGGTTTGTAAGATTTGGCTACTTTAGTGGCCATGTCTTCTTCAAATCTGCCAATGGGCAAAGTGTATAGAACTGTGGGAACGTAACAACTTATGAGGCCAGGAAAAGACATTTAAAAGGTGAGGATTACTAAGTTTTGTTTGTTGTTGATGATCGTGCACGCAACAGAAACTTGGAAAATCTTGCCCGTGTTTGAAACCAAGTTGTCTCTTCTACCGATACACGCTAATACTTACTTAATGTACACGATTTTGTATTTTGTGCGAAAGTTCAGGGCTTTAATATCGCAAATATGAAATATGGCGTTAAACCTTTCTATGAAGCTTGAGAGGGGTTTTGTCACCCAAACTGTAAAACAATTGTACTTTCTGCATTTTCTCTGAGTGGGCTGTTTATTTATTTACCGTTCTCAGAAGAATCTTATATGGGTGCTTAAAGACTTAGATAAGAGTGATGACCTTGTTACTTTAAATTCACCGAAATCCATGGCTTGTATTTTTTGCGACGTCCGCAAACATCACCAAATGTTGAATTGCTTTTGTGACAATTTTCTGGAGTGTAAAGTCACTTAAAAACCGTCAATTGTTTGTGAATCCTAAATTGAATTGGTGAAGTGTACATGTTCTCTGGCACGGGCCGTTTATTTCAAGGGGTCCTTCCGATTGTCATTAGTCCGTGATGTTCAGAATACTTTGAGCAAGAGTGGTTTAAACTCACTTACGAGACTATCACCCTCAGACTATCTGAGAAGAGCTACAGAGCAGCATGAACCTCGGCTTTCTTCATATTTCTCAAGTTTCTAACCTTGGAATTTAAATCAAGTTAACTTTGGACAGGAAAATTTCACTATATTCCTCACATCTTAAAATCCGAACGAAAACAAATTTAACATTCCTCACTCATCAACATATGCATGTCGTTGCTAACGAAATCGTCTAACATACCTTGAGATTTTTTTCTTGTTTCGTCACGTACCTGGGGTAGTTAATCGTTTTATTTTACTGTGGATATTAAGAAATTAAGATTACACATAATTTTTATAAAAATTAAGTAATAATGGCTACAACATCAAGCCAAGGTGAAATGGAAATCTTCCAAACGTGTGGGAAGCAGGATAGAGTATCAAACAAGTTTTCCTGAAAACAAATTATAAATACAACGTCACAATATACTTTTTTACGAGAAACGTGTCGAATGTCACTTCTTCGCAAAGAAAAACAGGCCTCTAAAAATGAAAAGTATGGAAAATTTGCGCTCTCTGCGGAAAACTTATTGGTAACTTTCCTTCCTGCCGCACGCGTGCACGTAGTCACATCACTGAACGGAACTAATTGTTAGTCAAGTATATTTCCTCTCCTTGTAATCGTGACGACATGAACGTTTCCTCAAGTGTATACAAACTCAAATTGCATCCAGTTCATTTAAAGGCTATGCAGACATCGACGTGTATACCAAGCTTCGACTACAGAGGAATAGGTTTAAAGATTAAGTGAAATGGGTTCTTGTAGAGGAGGTGTGATTTTGAGACGTAATCCGTTATGCGAGAGACAAGAATTAAATTGGAAAAATTGTTCTACATTTACACATCTTCCAGCCAGGATATTTTACGGTACGTTAAATACACTCTCTAATAATTACATTTTGGTATTTGTGTTCTTGTCAGAACGAGACAAATTACCTCTCGCCTTTTGTGGTCATTTCAAGAGGAAACTTAGGGAAATTCGGTATGAAAGAAGTTTATATATTTCCAGTATTGATCAGATATAAATCAGTGTTCGAGATCATTTGGCTGTATTCATACGAACGGACTAAATAAAAAAATTAGCTTTAAAATACTCCTCTTTCACCGGTGATCGTTGAAATTATCTCGCGAGTTTGAAACAAACTGATCGACTTTGACAAATGAGAAAAGTTTAGACCCAGCTCTAGTAGTACACAAAGAGTCACTTGTACATCGTAAATTCTAACGAGTTTCATATAGAACTTTCCATGTTATCAAAGTTCAGTCCAAGTCCTGTATCAAAGTTTAACTCTTTCGTAAACATGGACTTCGTTTACTTTCGTCTCTCTCAGCAAGAAGTCGCGTTCTAATACGTCCATCTCGTTGTTCATTTTGTATCGACTATGATTATCTGCACGATTGTAAAACAACACGTAGAAATAAGACGGCATGCAAAAGATGAATTGATTCTTGAAGTTTTTGATGCAAGCTGGAAAGAGACTCGTTCCTCAATTTTGTCAATACTTCGATCGTGAAGTTCTCATTACGAGAATATTGCAGGGATTGATCCATTGAATTATAGTTTGAGTGTATTGTTTGCGAAGTTTTGGGAAGGTCCCTGCTAAAATTGCGATAGTCACATTCAGTTTCTCCCATTACATGGGTTGATTCGAAAATACAAGTCTGCAAAATGTTGCGAGTTATTTCTGGTAAATGTGAGCTTTTGAAGTGAAATAATGAATCATTTCACTTCTCTATGGATCAGTGTTTCAGTTTAGATTGCTTAATAACGATAATTTGGACGAGTCGTACTGATTTTCGCTGAATTTACCAACTGTCCTTTGTGTTTTAGCTTGTTATTAAGAAATTTGGCGATTACAGTAAAGGGTTGTGCAACATGGGCATCCTATTAGTATGAGACACAGCCTTTTCTCGGCGCATTAAATTTACCGTGGCATATGTGTCATGACCTGATTGTCGCATTTAGCTTGCAACGACGCACGGAGATAGCCCCCTAAAAGCCATAGAAAACGTGAAAAGTGTCTGACTTTCCGTTTCGAGGAGAGCTTTTAAAGAATTTCTTGAAATCGGGTCTCATCTGACCAATTCGTTTTCTTTTTGCCCTTAAACTCATAAAGTTCCTTGATGGCAAGCCTCCATCTTTCTCGGCCCAGATCGTGTTGATGATTCATAGGCGGACTCTGCTTGTTAAATGACTTATCGAAGCTATTGTAACGCAAAATCATGACTCCAAACTGATCCCGCCTCTAGAGAAGCTTTAGAAATATTTATAGAGCTCGAGTCGACCAACATTGTATTTGGATTATCTTTCAGTGATAACTGCATTTGAACGGAACGCGCGCCTCTCCCAACACAAACACGTAGCGAACGAATGGATCTAAGAGACCATAAAATCAACAATAGTGAACACTGCGTTCATCACGAATATATCTCGGTTAAGTTGTGAGGTTGGTTCAGTGAATGGGTTTCATTGGATTATTGCTTCGGTGTCGGCTTTAGGCAACATTTTCGCGCAGTGCGATATATGGACAGAAAAGACATGAAGCGATATTATATCGACTTTCCTTACCCCGCGAGTTAATATGGAAAATCTTTTTACTCCAAGGAAGAGGCCTGGTATTTTGTGCAAGGCTCTCTGCACAATGAAGTCGATTAAAAAGAAAAAACTTCCATCGTAACTTGCTTGGAAGCGGGAGACCATAAAACCTCCTCCGACTCGTCCTCAAACACAGAACAAGAATAGATTGCCGTTCCCTTTTATTACGTATTTTGTTTAGTGGGAGTTATTTGGTGGCCGCTTTATGGCAAAAACACGATTTTTGTTGACGTCATTTTCATTCTACACTTCGGTAAGGGAAAACGATGAAAAACAAGGAGAAAACGCAGCAGCTTGCACCGACATTGTGTAGACTTTTCTTCATTATATAACCTGTCGTTTCTACTCAGAGATCTCATGTATTCCGAATTGCCTCTTGTGGTCGGCTTTTGAAAAAACTTTCTTATTGACTGATGAGTTAGTAACTTAGTATATATCTCGTGAATTTTTCAGTCTTTTGAAATGTTTGAAGTCTTGCAAGAGCAGCAGTTAAATCGCACATCCCGTTAGGGTAGCCTGGACAGCACCGGGACGGGACGGGATGTAACAATCGCCCATCGGAACCAATCAGATTTCAGGCTAACAGGGTAATTTAACATTATCAACTGAGATGATAATGTAAATTGGCCACCTCTCTGACGAAGGGCAAACGCTCGAAACGTTAGGGTTTGAAACTCTTTACGGTGGCCAATTTACGTTATCAACCCACTTGATAATACTTAATTACCCTGTTATACTCTCCCACCGACGCCGCACCACACTTTCTTTAGAAACTTTCCCCCCCCCCCCCAACGTTTTAAAATATTAATTAGAACTATTTTTAGAACAAGTTAATGTAATTTTAGAGCAGGGTCAAAGTGTCCTTGACAGTTGACAGGAGAGATCAGCGGTGGGATGTACTACGTGAAAAGAAACTACTGTAGTTCTTTGCCCAGCACTCGTCTTTCGCCATCAAAAGAAAATAAAAACTGAAAAAAAAAATACATCACGCCATTGGGGCAAAAGGTTACAAAAATTTATCATAACAATCAAACTTCCTGTTGTGATTGCTGATCTTTGATTCAAATTAGCGCCAATGTCTTTGCGTGGGCGGGCAACAAAATCAGCAGACTGATGTCCATCTACTCTCGGTGAACCCGAAAATTTCGTATAGTATTTTAACGAGCATTCACTGCCCAAACATCCAGTCACTATCAATGATGGTCAGTATCTCTTCTCTATTATGGAAAATAACACAAATTTCATTGCGTATTCATGGCTTTTAACCTCGCGTGACTTTCTATGTATTGTTTACATCGTGACGTATTTGCATTGCGTTCGAATTTAGGGAAATCGTTATCAGACACGTACAGGCCAAGGGCGCTTGCACAACTCTCCCATTTCTTAGCAAAAGAACGGATTCTCTCCATCCTTTGAGCTTGAAGAGGCTATCTTACTTTAAAGAAAAGCTTTCCTAAATGGATTTATCTCCAAATTAGGGCTTGTTCGAGAAACATACAACGAAAACTCACGTTTTTTGAACCAACGCTATGTTATGATCACGTGTTATGGCTGTCTGTGTTTACACGTGACCTAGTGTGTGACATGCAGCCGTAGAGAGTGACACCATTGAGTTGATTCTCCGATCGAATCTAAATTTGTTTTGTTTCACTTTGTCAGGCTCGTTTCTCCGTATGTCCTGCGTTAAATCAAGTAACAGAAACATGTTGTGCGATCTGTGCAACGAGAAAGCAGTGACGAGATGCCCATATTGTAAAACTGCTCAGTATTGTGGCGCGGAACATCGAAAGAGCGACTTTAAATTACACAAGAAAAAATGTATGGGGTTGCCTTCAGTGGAAAAGGAACAACAGTTTAGGTTAAATGGGTACACCCCGATGGACTTACTTCCAAACAGGTTTTTCGAGCGAGCGGAGTTTGTCGTGGATACGTTGAGAAAACAAGGTTACTGTTATCTAGACGATTTTCATGGTGAAGACATTGCACTAAAAATCCTCAGCGAAGTAAAGAACTTACATCAGAGAGAGAAGTTTACAGACGGAGAATTAGTATCTTCAAATGGGAATGGTAGTATGTTAAACAAGAAAATACGGGACGATAAGATAGCTTGGATAGATGGTAAAGAGGAAAATTGCCAAGCCATTTCGCATCATATGACAACAGTGAATACTTTGATAAGATTCTGCAATGGACTTATTGAAGAATACGACATAGAACACAGGACAAAGGTAAGAATGATATCTCTGTATACAGCACTTTGTTCGAACGCAATTCATTACAGCGACGTTGTACACATGTTAAACTTTTTATGGATTCGATTGCCCATAACACGAACAGTCAGATACCATGTTAATCTCCCAGGCGTTTTTCCGCCTTACGCTGTAGTTAATGAAGGATTTGTGCTTTTAATCCATTAGATACACTGCTGTTCTCGACTTTGTTCGAGATTTTCGCGCCGATTGAGATCTAAAAGGGTGAATTTTTATATTTTTGCCGAGTCAAAGGCATTCGTTTAATGTCATGCACCTAATTTGAATTTTCTTCAGAAGGAAGCAATGGCCGTCTTCATATTTAGCTTCTGGCGCTCTACGTGCGTTCGATCACGTACTTATTCATTGTTACACGTGACCAAATTGAACAAATGAAGACAACATTTGAAAAAAATGAATTTTCTCGAAAAGTGTGGTTCTTGAAATCTCTGGCCAAGGGTCTCGTAGGCCCAACGACATATAATCTCTTTACAGTATCATAAGCAATATACATTTGAAATTCTTTTGCCAAGGTCAAGGGTGTCGAGATTTTAATTACAGAGACAACAAACTGGCTGAACAAGTATTTTGAAAATTTTAACTGTTGGAAATTTTTCAGATTAAAACATTTTGTTTTCCTTCATGATACATGGATCTTAACTGGAACTATAGATATTTTAGTGTAATTTTTTCCCAAAGGGTATTTTCATTTCTATCACAAACTTACAACCTATTGTTGTGGTAGACTGCCACAGATTGCAATGGGAAATTTTCAAATTAAGACACTTAAGTGTTCTCTAGTTAGTTTAACAGGCATTTAAATGTAATGTATCCATTGAAGTTTCATGGTGGTTAAAAATTTTAATTTTTTTCCCATCTCTAACATTGGAATATGTTATGTACAATTTATGGTACTAGGTACCAATTATGAACTCCAACTTGGGTGTGAAGTAATGCATGCTCTTCCCACCAATTAGAAGTGTAGGGATAACCGCGTAAATAATCTCCAGAATCATGCAGTCTAGGCCAAAACCTTTCCCAAGGATTGCTGTTTTGTGGTCATGAATGAGAGGTTTTTGTGTTTGTTTTTGTTTTGAAATGTGAATTGTCACATGTAAAAGTGTACTGATGAATTATTTTGCATACTTATGCAATAGCTGGATTGTAACATGCTCTGGACAAGTGCTACCTCCAGGATGATTAATGAGTTTGAGCATACCTTGTCGATTTGTACCCAAGATACAACAATTTACATGTATGCCTGTAGACAGCTCAACAGTGAGATCTCGTTTCTATCACTCAGAAAGCTGTCAGGATGGTTAGGCATGACACCATCCAACACTAGAATTTTATTTAGAAAAAGAAAATTATAGTTAAAGACTTCTGAAAAATTTAGAGTAAAAACAAGTTTTCTTACTGAATAGGGGAGTAATCTTGTTGACTCAAGTTCTAATGCATCATCTTTCAGACCATTCACATGGAGTATAATCCAGTTAATTCTAGAAAGATATTAGTTTCAAAGAAAACATTTTTTTTTTGCTGGGTCATTGGGAAAGCGAAACACTTTGTTGACTATCAACCAATTGTGGATAAACGGCTTAAGTTAGGTTTTAACAAGTGATGTTTTTGAGCACGATCTCTTTATTAGAATAAGGGGTTTCATCAGAACCTTGAGTTTTAGTCGCAATGTAATAATTTTGAAATTGCATGGATGAATACACATGTTGAATATTTCATTCCACAATTCTAGAATGTAGTTGCTCAAGCATGGACAAAGAAATACTGAAGTGTGTTTTGGGTTAATCACAACTGTTTCACACGTATCATGTGCATGTACCAGTTGAAAAGCTTCCTCAACTACACATAAAGCCATTTCAATTGAGATCTGACTTGGTTTTTTTCTTCTTTCTTTTTTTTTTTCCACTCAAAGTAGCAAACACCAGTGCTTGTAGATATTCAGTCGTAGTTCCCTGACCTTTGTAGCATTTACATTGCACCTCTGACTTGAAGGCATCGCATAAAAATTTCAAAAGATTTTGTCATACACGATTTAAGATTCACATGTGGTTTGGTTCACAACCGATATTTCGATTTTCAGGATTTCTTTTGTGTATGAATGTGGATTGTGTTCTAGAAAGCTCTTTGGATTCAATGATGCGTTAAGGTTATGAGATCAATTCATTGAATGGGATATCTACAGGAAATTAGAATCTTTGAATTAATCAGTTTCAACCCAAAAGTTGTGAACTTTCATTGTTCTCTTTTTCCTGACGTCACTTGACTTTGACCCCGACACCCCATAAAGCACTTGGAAAAGAAAAGCCAAACAGATTGAAGAAACGTGATTTAACACGTGAGAGGAAGGAAACAATGTGCCAACACTTTGACGCAGAAGTCGCTTTAGAGGTCATTCTCTAAATTTGGGAACACCATTTAAAAAAAATGTCACATTCACAAAATTTGGGAATGGGTTGCTTTACTTAATTTATCCTAAATTAATTGAACATTCAGAACTACAGTTTATAAGTAAATATGCATGCAGCTTGTTTAATAAAACACTAAGTGGATCTAGTGCTTGATCCAGTTGGAAAAGAAGAAGGGCATCAAACAAATCCTGTTTGTTTTGACATATTTGTTACAAATGATGTTTGGTTTAAGCTGATAAATCTGTCTTGAATGTGTAGTCTAATCAACTTACCATTCATGTACTTTTTGTAAAGACTTCTTTATTTTGGTTAAATCCAAAATGTAGTGCACTATGTTAGATCCTCTAGCTTTTCCTTAGGTGTAAGGTAACTAAAAATGAATTTCTCAAGAAATCCTCAAGTGACAAATGCTGCTGTTTTAACATAATATTTCGTAGAAAAATGAGCATTTAATCCTTAATCATGTTGATCCCAACATTTATACGGCTAGTCTTTGTCAGGCGAAAAGGTTGCCTATACCTTTCTTGGTTTCATATTTAGAAGGTTATAGTAATCTACTGAAGTCTGAACTTTAAGGGAAATTTAGGTGGTAGGATTGAAAAATCTTATGCTGTTGACCAAGGAATAGTCAGCAGTTAATTACCTACTATTGATCATGTCTGTGGTAATATGATATTTTCATTTCAGAATTAATAGGAAAGTAAAATTTACACAAAGAAGAAAATTTAGTTACTACAGGTGCTAAAGCTTTTGCTTATTATCATTGTGTTGACCAGAATTTCTTTTCTTCCTTGCTCCAAGCAGGCAATGGTGGCATGCTATCCTGGTCAGGGTACATGTTACAAAAGACATGTAGACAACCCCAATAAAGATGGACGCTGTATAACAACACTGTACTATTTAAACCCAGGATGGACAGAGGAGGTTAGTAGCTTTTCTTTAAATATCAGTTCACCCTATCTTGTCTGGATTTTATGTAAGCCTTACAGAAAACTCAGACAAGGATAAAAAAAAACTACATTTCAGAAATGTAGTTTTGGGAGAACTGTGTATATTACCACCAGAATATTCTCCATTTCTAAATGAAAAATGGCTGAGGCAATCCAAATCTAGTCAAAGAAAACTGCTCAACAAGGAAAAGATTCTCTGATTGGTGGTATTTTAATGAATGCCCTCTCTTTTTTTGGCAAATTAAATTAGTTTTGTACATATTTTAGATGGATGTCTTGGCTAGTTTCTCCCTTGAGATACAGTTGTTTACACTATCGATGACAGAAAATGACCATTTTGTTTTACAGAAAGGAGGTATGCTAAATCTTTATCCAGGAGGCAGTGAAGAGCCAGTGAAAATATTACCCAGACTAGACAGGTTACTCCTGTTTTGGTCAGATCGCAGAAATCCACATGAAGTGGCACCCTCTCATGACGTGAGGTTAGTTTACAACTCTTCCCTTTCTGGCACATATGATATATATGCAATTGTTTTTGTTGTATCAAGGATTCCAAACAAATTTGTTGTCAGTGTTATCAGCCGAAGTCAAAAAAAAAAAACAAACCCAAACACAGTTGAGGTTATTGTCACAATCCTTTTTTACCACCCTTTTGGTTATGGTTATACTTTTCTTGATGTTTAATAACAATTTTTGTCATGATCGTCCTTATTATTATCATTACTATTATTATAATCGTCTTCCTCATTCCACCTTATCACTTTTACTAAAGCACTGACACTACCTCTTCTTTTGCTTGTAATCATCCTCACAGTATTTTCCTCCTCGTTCTAATTTATTGCCATTTTGTAATACCTATTCTTCTTTTTAGTCTAATTAGTCGTGTAACCTTGTCAGGGACAGTGACAAGGCCCATGTATCATTTAAATTTGATTTAAGAAAGGGCAAAGTGTTTTGATTTTAATCAACCCTTTAACTCCCAAGATCTCATTAATAATTCTCCTTACTGTCTGCCATACAGTTCTTGTGATGTTAGTTTTGGGAATTTGGTATTGGATCAACCAATAATCCTCAAACTGATATTTTTCTCTATTCTCATCACTTGTCTGCTTGATATTGTAATGATATCTAAGGAGAAATTCTGTTTTGGTCACTCATGGGAGTTAAAGGGTTAAAACACCAGAGAATACTTACTACTATTTCCTTTTTCTTGGCCTGTGTGTTTCATTAAGGGGTCAGAAGTACCTTATGTGCATTTTTTGCTGATCTTGAATTTGTTTTGTAAATAATGATTTTTTATTTTCTTCTCCTTACAAGATACGCTATCACACTATGGTATTTTGATAAAAATGAAAGAGCTAGGTTTAGAAGTAAGTGAATTTATTATTCTTTGAAGTACTATACTTACATATATGTTCAGGATGAATTAGTTCTTTGAGTAAAGTATATTACATGTTCCTCTTCTCTGGCAATTTAAGATGATATGTTCAAAGGTACATATTGTATGATTCAGGATTATCTGTTTTCTGGAGGATTGAACAAGACTCTTTCAATTTCTCAAAAATAATTCTTTTTTTAACTGCAGAAAAACAAGAAGAGGAGGAAAGGAAAAAAGCAATTTTTAGCCGACAGGTACAATTCTTAAGTCATGCTTTAACAAATGGTCATTTTAAGTTTTTTTAAAATATTAATCTGAAGAGTACCCCAGTACTAAATAAACTTCTTTACAGAAGAAGTACCCTTTTGACCCACATATAGAATTCTACTATAGAACATCAGTAGGTTAAAGTCAAGCTCTCTCTCTTTTTTTTTTTAGGAAAATGGCAGCAACGAAGGAGGAGGCAAACAAGACCAGGAAATTGCAGGAAGTAGTTGAGATGTACATGCTGTTAACTTGTGACAAGAATACTCAATTGTAGTGATTGAACTCTCCCAGTCTGGGTTAAAAAAAAATACTTTGAAGACTGATGCTTAGAAGATTTCCTTTGTGTACTTTATTAGCCAAACTTAATATGTAACTGATAAAACGAGAAAGAAAGTAATGCTGTAAGCTTTGTTTACTGTTCATCAATAGGCTGTTGTAGGCATTCAGGTTGGAAAACTGGGCCAAAATATAAATGGCATGATAGTAGTGACAGAGCAATACCGAGGAAGGGTTGGGTCATTCACTATGCTACTCAACCCTTGTTTTGTTTTTGTTTACACTCCTTTTCTGCTCTTGTGCTGTTAACTCTTTAACTCCCAGTGCAGTGATTAACATGAAACTTCTCTCAGTGATATCCATACATTATTCAGCAAACAGGTAATGAGAATATTCAAACCTATCAGGAAGAAGCTGCTATCTTGATCTAGCACCAAGTTCTTATTACTAATTTACAAGGAAATGTGTAGCAGCTACAGGGGAGAATTAACAATCAGATTTTGGGAGTTAAAGAGTTAACTATCACACTTTGGTTTCCTAACTGAACAGTCAACCTGGAACAGAGTTAGTGCTTTAAAGGAATCGACCTCAAACAATAATGAATCAGACATAGTTTGAAGCTACACTGGTTTGCAGATTTAATGAACGTAACCGAAGAAGTTACAATTCATAGACCCAACGTTTCGACACTCCTGTCTAGTGCCTTCATCAGGGGTGATCTAAACGCTGCAACAAGAGGTCCTTTTATATGATCACTAATTAGCGGCCTTTTTAACTTCTTCAGTTACATTCATTAAATCTGCAAACCAGTGTAGCTTCAAACTATGTCTGATTGTCCACCTGGTTGCCGTGTGAACTTTAATATAATAATGAATCAGTTGTATAGGTACTAGTAATGTGTTAAGGTGGCTTTGAAAGGAGCTTTGAGAGGAAAGGTAAATGCTTAACATACAAAATAACAAGGGGAAAATTATAACATGTTGTTTTTGTGTTGAACATGGATAGCTTCTCATTGTGATGTTCTTTTTGCATGTACTTCATGTAAGAAGTCAATTTCAGAGGCACCTTACAATTTTTGAAATGTTATACTTCTAAATTTGTACATCTGGTGGCACATTAGAATTTTTGTTCCACTGTGTACAAAATTTTGTGTAACAGTTTTATAGAAATGTGATTGTGGAATTATCTTAACTTACTGTAACTAGCTTTAAAGATTCTGTTTCAGTTTTTTTTTGGAATTCTTTTATTAATTGAGCCCTGAGGACCCTGCTTTTATTTATATAACTAATCTTTTCAGATGCAAAATTATGAAATCCAACTTTTTCATCTAAAATGGCTCTTACTTAGAGGGAGGGAACTGGCATAACATATCATTAACATATCAATAACATATATGACATATGTAAACTTCTGCACAAAATAGAAACTGTTTAGTGTTTAGAAAGCTACCTGAAGTGATTACATTGTAAGTGATGAGTCTGGCTCCCTGTTAGGATACCTTTTTCACACGAGGAATCCATTTTGTCAGCTTTGCTTGAAATAATTTCAGCATTAATTGACTGGTAAAATCCTTAAATTGTATAATATTATATCATACACAACTAGATGGATATGCAATTTATTTGTTGCCAATCTGCTGAACACACAAGACTGATTCTTCTATGTTTAAGAGGTGACTAATCCCACCTACCATTAATTCAAAGCTTTTCAGTTGATGGCAAAAGGTAGAAATATATAGCATTACTCATGGCTATTTTACTGTGAGGCCCAAGAAAAATATCTTAACTTTAAAAAACATACAGTCATATTCTTGGTTTATATATATATCAGCATGGTTATCATAAATTGTTCTCACACTGTGTGAAAAAGTTGGAATGGTAAAGGAAGTTTGACTGCAAGGTAGTGCTTGCCTAACAAAGATTAATGTTTAGATTTATATCTGGGATAGGTTAACAACAATGCATTTTATGGTTTAGTTCCTAAATGAGAAGAAAAACAGCAATTTAAAAAGTCTTAAATACTCAACACTTTATTGTTGTTAAATATTTCCTAATGTGCTTAAAGTAAGGATGAAAAATATGTTGGTTTGAATCAAAAGAGAGCCAAATTTGCTGCTTTGGAAAATGTGAATATGTGCATCCGTGTATTGTTTGCAGATTTGCCTGCTGTCTTATCAAAAAAATAAAAGTCACATCAAGAAATTATTAAATAAATGTACATTGAAACTAACATTTTGGAAGTTTAATCATTTCTTCAATTGATATTAAGACTGTCAGAAATTAGAGTAGAATTTTCATATATTTGATTCCTTTGTGTAATTTGTTAGAACCTTTGAATCCAACTCAATATCTGATATTATTAACTGCTACGAAGAGAGAACATGATAGACCTCTTTCATAGATGGTGGACTTAACCATTTACATCCTAAAATCAGTATGCATATTCTCCGTACTGCTTTTTATACATTTCCAAGGGTGCAGACAAGGAGAATTTGTTTACCAGTTAAGAGTTTCTTTTGTTGGTGATCATCTCCTTTATTCTCATGGCCATCATATGTGAGTCGGGGGATATTGTGGGGAGAAATCTGATGCTAGTCACCCTTAGGCTTTAAAGAGTTAATATTTCTTTTACATTTATGTCAATTAGCCTTTCTGGCCTCTAAAACATGTTTATGGATCAGGAAATTCTTGCTCTAAAGGGAGGCCAAGAGGACTTGCTCACATGCACATAAGCCTAAAATAATAGTAACACTTGTACCTCCACCATGAAAGAGGCCTTCAGAGGAAATACATCATCTAAAGAGTTTCAATCCAATTTTATTCATGCCAAACCATAAATCTATTCTTTTTTTTTTTCTACTTCCACCTGTCCTAAGCCAGTGCTTTAGGTAGTTTTTCCTATTTTTTCTCTGATAATTTGGAGCTCAATTTTTTAATTAGTTCTAGTCCAGGCAATGAAACCTCGAGACATGAGAAGATTTTGGCACTTTTTAGAGTATATATAATATACAATATGAGATATGATTAATTGAAATTGAGTCTTCTTTAACATCAAGTCTCCCAAAAATTACATCCCATTCTGTCAATGTTTCAACATTAATACAGTTATCTTTAAGCCAGGATAAGACGTGTTTTCATGACAAAAGTGATGGGAACTCAGGGATTAAGGCAAGGAAGCTCAGAGAGGGTGGGTGGGGAGGGAGTATGGTGCATTCTGTCAGCTTTTTTTATGTCCCTTAACCCTTAACTCCCAAGATCTCGTTAATAATTCTCCTTACTGTCTGCCATATAAATCTTGTGGTGTTAGATTGGAGCATTTGGTATTTGATCAACTAATAATCCCCTAATTGATACTTTTCTTTTCATTTCATTCAAGTGATTCATTCTCGTCACTTGTCTACTTGATATTTTATTGATAGTGTAAGGAGAAATTTTGTCTTGGTCACTAATAGGAGTTTAAAGGTTAAGACTCTAACCTACTTTTCTCTCCATTTTCTCTTCTATAGACTTGTAGTTCTGATCACTTTAAAATAAGTTTCTTATCAGAGCTAAAATGAATTTCCCTGGTGATTTAGAAAAGATTAATTGTAAGGCCTTACACTTAAAACCAACATGTACTTATGTTCCTTTTTGAGTTTGTGCCTTGTGTTTACATCTATAAATGGGTTATTGCCTGTTTATTAAAAATAAAATGTTTCCTACTGGGTTAGTTTAAAATTTTTGGGTCTCAAATTACACAGTGAATGATGGGATGATATTAAATATTTGATTAGGGCTGCATGAAGTTTTTTTTCTTAAAAACTTGGAATTTCTTGAGGATAGATTCTACTAATACTTATTAAAACATTAAATTCTCAATACTTTTTTAGGCAGTTTATCATAATTTGAGTGTCGAGTATTTGTACACAGTTTATTTCTGGAAGGGTTAAATTTTGTATGCATTTGCATTATGTAAATGACTTTCTTTGTGCCATAAAGAAACATTTGAATACAGTAACTGTTAAAGTAATCAAAAGCAGTTCTCTAGGTGTCATTGGGAACTTTACAACTAGTTAGGAAGTGCTGACCAGGCTGGCTTGGTAAACAAGTTGTAGGGTTTTTTCCAAAGTCTCTTGATGTTTTGTAAATATTCCAGTGGCAAAATTAGGGTGGTAAGTATAAATAATGATTTGGTCTCATAGTGCTGGTTGATCACAGGTTTCCCATCCTTTTGGGAAAAGTCTGGTCTACCTGTTCTGGTCACTTTTAAGTTGCGAAGTGAAGTCAAAATATGTGGACAATGTAACGGATGCATTGTAATGGATACATTTTTCATGAGAGAAATTTATTCTCATTACAGTTCCTACAATTGCAAGGACAATTATCTGCAACTAGTCTTGGCAAACAAGAGTCTTCAGGTTGGTGATCCTTAGTGTTACTTAAAAGATTCCTATAGGGAAAATTTCTTTGAAACGACGGAAGAAGTGATGGGAACTTGTAATTCATGAGATATGATGTCCTTTGGATTTCAAGGGATTTCCTACAGGGAGAGGTTGCAGGGACTTCACGCTTGTGTATGACACCCTTAACAACATTTTCCTAACTAAGAAAAACTTACTGATCCCAGTCCCCTAATTCTAGAGGAACTGAGGAGGACTACGACAGATGCACCCAAGACTGATCATTTGGTAATGAAGCTAAGAGGGGAGGGGTTCAGAATGTGTGAGACCCCCCCCTACCCCGTCCGTCCCCTTCATACAGGAAAAGTTTAATTTACTATGTAAAAAATCAACTTGATTCCTCTCTCCCTCAATGCAGTTAAGACTCTAGTATAGAACTCCTTTCTACAAGAAGATCCTTTCCAAGCTATGGAATGAGGGAGGTGGGGGGGGGGGGATTTTAATTTGATCAAGATGCATGCTATCTCTAGTTATTTTTTTAAAGAAGTTTGCGAGTTGTCGGCTCTTCTTTTTGCGATGTTATGAGAACAGAAGATCAATACAGGACGTGGATAATGAAAACACCGGAAGCTTAAAAAAAATTACCTTCACAAAGAAATGTAAAATCCACGTTTTCCCTATCCCTCGGGAAATTCCTTTACTGAACAGTTCCGTTCCCAGAGCCACTCGTTTACATTCGCCGAAGAACCTAAAAGCAAATAATTTTCTGGGAACGAGAGTATTGTCTGCCCGGTTTTGTGATGATTTCAACAAACAGAAAAGCACATTGGCAACATTTTTCAAGCACCGGCATTTCTAGAGTATTCGCAAATTCCCAGTAAATCGGAACAGGAACTTTAATATTTCTCAGAATTGATGCCATATCTATCTAAAAATATCGAACCAATGAAATTACCGCAAATATGCATTTTATTAGTCTTTTACGTCATGCGGCAAATTCCAGAGAAAAATCAAACAGAAAGAGTGAATTTCTGAGGATTGAGAATTTAATGTGAATTATGTCTCCTTCGCAATTAAGGGATACTCTGAGCTTTTAAGTCTCACTGATCGTTGTTGTTTTTCTGTTCATGGATAAGAACATGTAACTCGCCTAAAGGTAAGTTAAAGCTGCAGTCCTGTAGCCAAGTTTGGCAAGGTTGGCATTATTGGATTGTTGCGAAACCACTCTGAAACAATCGTTTCGATCGTAAGCACGCTTTTAGCTAGAGTTACATTTAGTGATCACTATAATTACTATAATTTATATATATATATATATATATATAGAGAGAGAGAGACATGCTTGTATGCAAAATTTTTCAGTGTGTATATTGCATAGTATTAAAGGGCATGTAAACCCAAAAAACATTCATTTTCTTTTCACATAGATGTTAAAGGTCATAGACAGGCCTACACAGACTCCCCTGTATGGTTTTACGTTTCCGACGCAAAAGCCTTTAATGAAAGCTTCGCTCTGACGAGTATGTCTTTGAGCGATTTACCTCTTTTGTATGATATAATCGGAGGCGTTTTGTAAATTGTTTTCAGCAGTGGCTGATTTTGGATGAGGTTCCATTCTTGCATCAGTATTTGTTGTAAATTTTTTAACCCCTGGGTGGTATGCTGTCACAAAAGGCAATATTTTGCCTTTAGTTTTTTTGGTTTGTTTTTTAAGTGTCGACCGCCTTGCGGCAAACGAGACCTCAGATAACGTTTTTTCAATTAGGCTTTTTGGGTAACCACGTGCTTCAAGTCGTGTTTTGAAATTACACATGGCCTCCTGGAAATTTCTTTCACCTTTGTAGACAACCGTGTCTAAGAATGTGATTTCAGTCTCTGAGATTTCAGCCGTGAACTTTATAGTTGGATGGAACGTGTTAGCTTGTTCTATGAATAGATCAATGTCTTGTTTACGAACATCCCACAGGGAGAAAACGTCGTCAATGTAATGCTTCCATACTCTCGGCTTGATACTGCTTTGGTGAAGCAGTTTTGTTTCAATTTCTGCCATAAAGAGATTGGCGAAAGCAACCGCCATTCGTGTTCCCATGGCAGTTCCAAAACATTGGAGATAGTTTACTCCGTTGAACTGGAACGAATTTTCTTTCAGTATAAGCCCGAGCATTTGTTTTAAGTAGTGGGACGGAATGGGAGGGCTGTTATTGTCGTATTTTTCGTATGCTTGGCATACTATTGTGATACCCTCTTCTTGTGGGATGTTTGTGTACAAGCTTGTTACATCCATTGATACTAAAATAGTATCATTTGACACTTGCGTTTTCTCTATAAAGTTGATGAAATCAGTTGTATCTTTGAGATAGGATTTTTGTTTTTGAGCAATAGGCTGTAATAAATGATCCACAAAGGATGATATCCTTTCAGTTGGTCCTTCGCAGCCCGATATAATCGGTCTATCCACTGGCAAAGGTTTGTGGATTTTTGTTAAAGTGTAGAAAATCGGTATTCTGGGCGGATTTGAAAAAGCGCGGATCGAGGCCTGTCTATGACCTTTTCAACCTACGCGGCTCATATTGTTAAGGACGTGGCCCAGACTCTCCTGAAAAATTAAAAATGAAAAATACCTTAAAAACCTTTCAGACAATACATTAACTGATCACCAAGTCAGCGTGTTAGCAAATAATCCATAATGCACATAATGTTATTCAAGAAACCTTCACCATTTACATAAAGCACTTAACAACTGTTAAACGTGGTCGATGAGCCTCAAAGAGGAACGGTAAAGAAACCGGTCGAAAACACCTTTTCAAAGTTAAATAGAAGTTCTGAGTGATTGTTATCATTTTACGGTCAACTATGAGCAAATAATTGCGAAAAAATTTGACTCAACTCTTGGAGAGCCTGTTTGGGCAGGCAGGCAGGCATAACGTGAGGGCCAAAGGTTCACCGGGTTGTTTTTATCTCAGTGTTACCCTATTTAAATTAAATTAACTGCTTCTTACCTCTTTTGATGCTTCTTTTGGTTTTAACAGATCATACCAATAAATGTGTTGCGATATATTTGCCCCACAAATTAAAAAATATCTCTTGAAGAATGAAGATAAAAAAATAGGAGGTGAAGGATATTATTTTTGAAAAAAAATCTTGCTATGAGACTAAACTTGGCATGCAGGTCGATGACAACTGACAAGAAACTTTGGCACTAAACCTCACAATACTGCATCATTTGCCTGTTTTTATTGGTTTAATACAGCTGGTAATTCAAGCTTCACTAAGTAAGATGCTAAAGCAAAGTACTTATTTAATCGTTTGCCTTTGCATTTTAGGGACATATTTTTAGGGACATATTTTTTCGGGTTCAAAGGTTGAAGTCCTTTTATAAAGGAATTCCTACCATATTCCTCTTTTGTTATCCTTATTTGACTACTTCCCCTTATAGATGTCTCGTGATAATCGGAACGGTCGGAAGCGCGGCTACGAAGATAATTCGAAGACCGACCATCACGCCCCGAAACGACGACGAACAGATCGTAGAGAGGACACGAACAGTGCACCATCTCCAATAGGATTCAAATATTTGGAAGACATTTGTAAAGAGGGAGTCCCAGAAAATGCTATTTTAGGCTTAGTTAGTAAATCTAAGAGGTTCGAGGCGCTGTTGGCTCAAGACGAAATACGACCCGACTTGTTAAAGCTGGTTATTCGTGCTTTTCGTTTGCTGTGCTCAAGGAACAACCTCGTGGCCAAAAATGCAGAAAACTTGCTTCGGTCCTCCGCCACGGTAAAGTTCTGGACAGGGACAGTTCTTTCCAGTTTTATCGACGACATGCCTCACTCTGATTGCTGGAAAGACGAGAACAGCCGCATCTGTGTGCTGAATGATCTGACGGAGATTTTTCGTGTCCTCATTCCAACATTTGGTGAGAGCTTAGTAAATAAGCTTCCTTTGGCACAGCTTATTGTATCACTGGATGAACTCAAGGAAAAAAATCTCATCCAAGATATCAACGATCTTAAGAAAAAGATCCAGCACCTGAAAGAATTGAAAAATGAAGTAATTCGGCTTTCAAGGTCTGCACATGATCAGGAATCAGATGTGGAACCACCGCAAAGTTTCAGAGAATTAAGCGTCATCCCTCAGGCGGTAGATCTTTGTTCCAAACCCTTCCTTCGCAAGAATATCACCGAAAGAAAATACAATGACTTGGATCATTATCTAGATGTACAGTTTCGTCTCCTAAGAGAAGACTTCGTGAAACCTCTTCGAGATGGTATAAAGCAATTGACAAAGGAAAACAACTCCTTGGAACCGGGCGCTGAAGAAAAGTCCAAACGCATTAACAAGATCTCTGTTTACAAGAGGGTCACTGTCCAATATCCCGTATGTAACAGGAAAGGCCTGCTTTACAGAATCCGGCTTAACTCGAATCATTCCAAAGTGAAGAAAGTGAACTGGGAGAGATCCAAGCGACTTAAGTTTGGTTCTCTAGTGTGCCTTTCTTCAGATGATTTTAAGTCACTCGTCTTGGCCACAATAGAAGAACGAAATCCTCGAGACCTCAGTGTAGGCGAATTAGACGTACGTTTTCAAAACGTTGATAAAGAAGAAATAGCCGTTTTTGTCAAGGAGAGAGAAGAGTTTGTCATGATAGAGTCACCGGCGTATTTCGAAGCATACAGACATGTTTTAGAAGCAATGAAGAATATAAAGCCTGAAGAATTTCCTTTCCAGAAATACATTGTGGAATGTGTTCAAAATGTTGAAGCTCCCAAGTATCAGAGAGAGAGACAAGGAGAACCGATCCCGTTTGACTTCACTGCTCTTTGTAGACACTCCCCCGCTAAAAAATCTAAAACTTCGAAAGCTACCGCTGCACGCCCACAGGAGGGCGAGTCACAAGTCGCAGGCGCAACCATGACCGATTCCTCGTACAGTCTGGAAGTTGCAAGGACCGACGAACCGTCCTTCGATTGGCCAGACAGTAACATACTTGGCTTCAACGAGTCACAGATGCGTGCTTTTAAATTGGCGCTAACCAAAGAGTTCGCGGTCATCCAAGGACCCCCAGGCACTGGGAAAACGTACGTTGGCTTGAAGATCGCCCGAGCTTTCTTGGAAAACGCCTCTATTTGGCAGAACGGCGAGGGGAACTCTCCCATCCTTATGGTATCCTACACGAATCACGCTCTAGACCAGTTCCTGGAGGGTCTCCTACCAATGAAAGGTAAGTTCAAACTATTTTCTTTATTCCTTTCACCCCTAAGAGTGATTAGCATCTGATGTCTCCTTGCGATACCTCTTCTGAATCACACAGAAAGGTCAAGAGAATAAAGGAAATGATCACCAACTAAAGATGCTCTTAAACAAATTCTCCTTGTAAGCACCTTAAGAAACGTATGATGAACAATAGGGAGAATATGCATGATGATATTAGGGTGTAAAGGATAACTTTCTTTATTCTCATCACTTGTCTGCATGATATTAATTTTTTATAGATATCGTAAGGAGAAATTCTATCTTGGTCACTAACGGAAGTTAAAGGGTTAACCCGCTTCTCTCACTTTTGACAGGTGTTGTTCGTGTCGGTGGCCGCAGTAGAAATGAAAAATTAAACGATTATTCGTTGGCACAATGTCTACGACTCGAAAAGTTCATAACAGATGTGGCAACTCGCCAAGTTCGAAGAACAGCTAAGAGAGAAATCGAAGACCACAAAAGGCGCTATAAGCGTTCCACTTTCCTACTAAAGGCCTCACGAACGGCAATTTTGTCACTGCAAGAGCTTTACAACCAGGGCTGTGTTAAGGAAAGACATTTCCAACAGTTTCGTACCGTGGCCAGAAACCGACCAATCAATGAAGAGCTGGTAAGATGGCTGGACATAGAAAGGGAAGGAACAATTCAAAGATCTAGCTCAGAGGATTACCATCGACGAAATGATTTCCGCATGGAGTTTGCCACGCCAGGTTTCATCTTTGACGATGATGAATCTTCAGAGGAGAGCGTAAAATTGAGTAGCATAATCGTCCTGTCCATGCAAGATGCTAAAAATCCGAATTATGTTAGGAGAAATCTCACAAACAACGAGGCAATGACCAGAAGCCAAGAACAAAAAATCCGTCATGTTGAACAGTTGTCGAGGAGAGATCGCTGGAGGTTGTACAAACTGTGGGTTCAAAGATTGGAGATCAAACAAAAAGAACACTTGAAAACATTTCAAGAAGTATACGAAGAAGCATTGTCCCGTGAAGCCGAACTTACTACTGATAGGGAGTACAGGGTTCTTCGTGATGCACGTGTTATTGGCATGACAACCACTGGTGCTGCCAAATACCGCCGCATTCTACAACGGATTCGCCCCCAAATCATTCTGATTGAAGAAGCTGCTGAAGTGCTAGAGGCTCACACAATTACGTCGCTGACACAAGGCTGTCAGCACTTGATTTTGATTGGAGATCATCAGCAACTAAGACCTAAACCACAAGTCTATGACCTCGCTAAGAATTACAATCTGGATGTGTCACTGTTCGAGAGAATGGTTAAAGTCGGTCTTCACTGCGAGACTCTCAATATACAGCATCGTATGAGACCTGAAATTGCCGCCTTGATGAAACATATTTATGATGATCTCCAGAACCACGAATCGGTAACGAAATACGAAGACATCAAAGGCATCAAGAAGAACATGTTCTTTATCAACCACAGTCATTTAGAGAATCCTTGTGAAGACTCACACAGCCATGTGAACAAACACGAAGCCACGTTTTTAGTCGCATTGTGCTATTATTTATTACAGCAAGGGTATGCAGCCAATCAGATTACCCTTTTGACAACTTACACGGGGCAGATGTTTGCCATCAGAGACTGCCTTCTCGAGAGAAATAGTCAAGAACTCAAACATGTGTGTCTGAAGACGGTCGACAACTTTCAAGGCCAAGAGAATGACATCATTCTTCTCTCGCTCGTACGCAGCAACAAGGATGGAAATGCTGGATTCTTGAAGATCGTAAATCGCGCATGCGTGGCTCTATCCCGTGCCAGAAAGGGTTTTTATTGTATTGGAAATTTTGCCCTTCTCTTGGACGCAGGTGAGATATGGAAAAAAATTGTGAACGACTTGGAGAAGAGTGGTAACATTGGCAACGGACTGCCCCTTTTGTGCCAAACTCATCGAGAAGAAAATACAGCCGAAACAGCCGAAGATTTCAGCGAGAAGGCTCCCTCCGGGGGATGTCTGAGGTCATGCATGGTGCGTCTGAATTGTGGTCATGTATGTAAACAACAGTGTCATCCACGTGACACTAAACACGAGAATTACATCTGTGATGAGCCTTGCGGAAGGACCCTCAACAAGTGTGGTCACCCGTGCTTAAATCCTTGTAAAGATCCTTGTATGGAGTACTGTTGGGAACTGGTAGACAAAGTTTTACCAATGTGTGGTCACGTTGTAAAGAATACAACATGTAGTACCAACGTAAAAGAACTGGAATGCCAAGAAAGGTGTGATAAAACCCTCTCCTGTGGCCATCGTTGCCAAGCCCGCTGTTCGCAGCCTTGCACCGCCAAATGCAATGAGCTCAAGAAAATATCGAAGGGGGATTGGCCATGCGGACATGAAGTCACTATTGCTTGCTGGGCCACTCCATCAGATTGTACAGCGCCATGTGGTGGCAACTTGGAATGCGGTCACGAGTGCTCCGGGAAGTGTGGCGATTGTCGTTTGGGACGACTTCACAAGCGCTGTGAAGAGGAATGTAAACGCAGTCTAGTGTGCTCTCACGTCTGCAAGGAGCGATGCAGCATCCCGTGCCCACCGTGTCCTAGGACCTGCGAAATTAGCTGCGGGGACAGTAAATGTGGTAGAGCGTGCGGAGAGCTGTGCTTGCCATGTCGTTATCCGTGCTCGTGGGAATGTCAACATCACAAGTGTTACAAGCAGTGTCACGAAGTATGCGAAAGACGGAGATGTGACGTGCCATGCAAGAAAATCTTGTCATGCAATCACGTATGTCGCGGTTTGATGTGCGAGAAGGAGTGCATTTGTGTCGTCTGCATGAAAAATGACGACGCATCTGAAATTACAGACATATTCCTCGGTGGCGAGGACGAGGTAGATGCCCGGTTTATCAGGCTCCCAGACTGCCAACACATCTTCGCAGTGTCTGATCTTGATAGGTACTCATAATAACTTGGTATTTTGTTTTTCGAATACCTGTGGCCTATTCAACTATAAATGGAATTGTAGGGAGTTTTTCACATTATAGCTCATAGCCCAGTGATGCGTCTTGTAAGATCTTTTCAAACTCATAATAGGTGCTTTGATCGTGAAAACAATGTTCTTTTTTATAATATTTCTCGTTATGATTTTGATCTTGTAACCATTTTCAAAAGGCTAATGTCATGTCAAGGTACCATCGTTGCTGAGGTCCATGGGTAGATTTGGTAAATGATGTTTGGGAAGCCTTGGTTGGTTTACTTCTTTTTTGCTTTTTGGGCTTGGTTTGGTATCTTTTCAACCATTTTGTGTTTCCTCCGTTTTGAGATCCTATAATCCTATACTTCGTTTCCCTTTTTTAGATACATGGATATGTCACAAGATGAAGCGACTGGATCTCACGTGATACAAACAAAAGTGTGTCCACGCTGTTTGGTTCCAATCCGCACGTGCCTGCGATACAGTGCCATTATCAAGCAGCAGATTCACGACATACAGAAGGTGAAGATAGCAATGTGGAATATATCAAAAACGGCGAGTCATGACTTGCAGAAGAAAAAGTCTGACCTTGAACAGCGTCTGGAAAGTTTGGAAACAAAGTTAAGAGGTGAAAGACAGGAACAATCGTTGATGACACTGAGGAAGTCTGTTGCTGGGCTGCTGAAATATGACGATCAACTTATGGTTTCTATCAAAGAAAATGAAGTAAAGATTGCCCTCATAGAGAACCAAGTGACTCTGATGGAGCGGTTATGTTTCATGCGCGCCAAAATAAAGAAGAACCTCGGTAAGATCCCGATGGAGATCTGCAAAGAGAATAGCCTAGAAAGTAAGTCTGTATTTGTCGTTATTGAAGTTTCTTCGCCGTTTGAATAATTTACCAAACTAAGACAAACTCACATGACATCAAAGAAATTTGAACATGCCCTCCCTCTCCCCCTCCCTCTCTCTCTCCCTCCCTTCCCCCCTCACTCTCTCTCTCTCTCTCTCTCTCTCTCTCTCTCTCTCTCTCTCTCTCTCTCTCTCTCTCTCTCTCTCTCTCTCTCTCTCTCTCTTTCCCTCCTCTCTCTCTCAATTATTTGGGTACCGTAGGGTAGTACTGCTGATCTACTCAAAGAGGAGCCCATTACTGGGCTCCAGTAATGAGCTCCTGACTCAAAGAAAAGTGCTGTTTGCCTTGTCGTGACACATCAATTTGAATACACCCGGTAACTGTGAAGAAGTACACACCCGATTGACATACAGTAAGCAATGGACATCGATTTTCTCTTGGACAGGTGATCACGTGAAAAATGAGCTGAGCTATCTCGAAAAGCGTTTCATGTCCTTCAGAGTAACGCACAGAGAACTACAAGACATCAACACAGAATTCTCCAGACTCAATCTCCAACTCGAATTCTGTTTACTGAGTCATGATGTCAAGAGCCTGGAACTAAAGCTAGATGAAAGTTGCGAAGAGATGTTCACTGCAGTAAAGGAGCAGTTGTCCAGCGGTAAACGCATAATAGACGAGCGCCTGGAAAAACTGATGAAAAATATTGAAACGATAAGGTACGTTTTTAACAACAAATTGCGCAATTTTCTCAATATGCATGTAAGCTAATGAAGTATTAACTTACTACTTTTCATTCTTTGTGAGACTCAAATGTAGCACAAGGACATTCCTAACAAAAATAGTTTTGGAATGGAACCTTTGCAGAGATGCCAATCTCTAGAGATCTCGAATCTGGATATTTTTTTTCGGACCAGCATCCCCGACCAAATTCGCCAAAGCGATCCCCCCGGGAACTTTCTTTTTTATTTGGACCCCCTACTCCCCCCACCGAGCAATTTCGCGGGAAAAACGTGGATATATCTGTCAGAGACTTCAATTGGTTGAATACTCATCCAATCAGACTCTCGCTTATATAGGAGTAGCAAAAAAGAAACTCTCTTTTTTGTTTGCAACGAACAACGCGCAACACGCGAGAAAATGAAGCCAGAAACCGTAATACAAGCATCAGAAGCCGGGTGATTTTGGAATTTTGGAACATATGGAGCTTAAACCTTAGGTTTTTGCGAGCAACTGATCCAAACTTCCCTTTATCCGGGAGTTTTGGTCACCCGTACGGAGAGCGGAAAATTGGCTCTGTATCCGGGAGAGTTGGCATATATGCCTTTGTATGTACGTTGTCTTTCCAGTTTATTGCATGATATTGGTCAAAGTTGTAAAGTAATGTAGGGGAAATGATACATTGTATTTGTTTTTTCCTGTAATTCAAGCATCTTTCAAAGTTTGACACAAAAAACATAACTGCTCCCTATAGTGATCGGTTGATAGTGCCAGCAAAGTTCTAATTACACCTCCTTTAAATAGTAGCGATTCGCCTCGTGTCGTAAATCTAAATACTAAATTCTTCATGAGAAACAATAATATTTTCGTATTCAGGAGGACTGAGCCTGCTCTTAACCCGTTGACTCCAGAAGAAAAGAGGCAGATTGTGAAAGCAATCGGTCTGTCTAAGGGTCATTGGTTCAAATGTCCCCGTGGACATGTCTATGCAATTGGTGAGTGCGGCGGCGCCATGGAGACAAGCAAATGTCCTGAATGCAAAGCTGTGATTGGTGGAACAAGCCACAAACTGGTGGAGGGAAACCAACTGGCTTCTGAGATGGATAATGCGCGGTACCCGGCCTGGTCTGAACAAGCAAACTTAGCTAACTATGAAAACTTAGATGAAATAGTGTAACTTTTTTATGTTGATAGAGCTCATTGAGCTTCAGTTTGGCTCGAAGAAAATCACGTTTTTCATAATATCTATTCAGAAAGGTGAAAAAAAAGCTAGAAGCCGGTGGGAACGCAAATTAAAAGCGCGTAAAAACGAGAGTGACTACGTACTGACAGATTTTAGTTTTGGATTTAGTTGGTTAAGAATTTGGCTCGATTTTTCTTAAGCACTCAAAGAGCCAAGTGAGGCAAAAGCAATGTATTCCCAGATCGTATCTGACACTCAACTGATATTGCATAAAGATGAATCATCCATAAAATTTATATTTATATTACTTTTGATAGTGAGAGGCAAATTAATGTTTTTTACGAACGTTCATGTTTCAGAAAAATATATTTTTGGTGTAACTTGGGTGGAATATTTTACGACCTGATTCTAAAGTTCATCTGATTTTGACAAATATAACAAACCTTGATAGGACTTACGTGCAACAGTGTGTTATTACAATAGTCAAGGCACAGTAATTTAAAGATAAGAGCTCAGAGACGAATAGTCTATAGAACTCATTATTAGAAGAAAAATATGAAATATGATAGACAGTTATAACAGTGGCGTGGCCAGAAAGGGGGGGCCTAGGTGCTCCTGGTATCCGTTGTCAGATGATTTTTTTTGTTACAATCTAATAATTCAGGTGGTGAAAAAAATGAGAATTGAAAATGCATGGCATGCACTGTAGTTAGGTGGGTACCCTGGGTGTGTAGAGAGACAGTTCTCACCCATCCCCCCCTTTTAGAAATCTTAACTAGGCCTCTTTCCAGGGTAAGCGTCTCTTCAGTGCATGTTAAACTTCGTAATGGATTCTGTTGTGACAGTGTTAGTCTCAAGTTTTCAGATTGGCAGGCCATTTGGAGGGAATTAAAGCTTTCCTCATCATCTCAAATACAAGTTGATTACTGATTAAAATCAGTTCAGAAGTACCTGATATTATTAGACATAGAGTCTGCTATCAAGGAAGGGTACTGTGTACATTTATTTGTTTTATAGATCTGTAATGGTAATATGACCAAGAAAAGAAGAATATCCAAGTTATGAAAGAAAGGTAAAATTTGCATTAACCCTTTAACTCCCAGTAGTGATTACCATGTAACTTATAGTATCCATACATTTAATACAGCAAACAGCTTATGAGAACACTCCAGCTCATCAGGTATAATTTATTACTTAATTAATAGACTTGTAGTTCTGATCACTTCAAAATAAGGTTTTTATCAGGGCTAAAATGAAATTCCCTGGTGATTTGGAAAAGATTGATTATATGGCCTTACACTTAACCCTTTAACTCCCAAAAGTAATCAGCATATAACTTCTCCCTCTAATATCCTCACCTCATCCAACAAACAGATCATGGGAAAACTCAAACTCATCCAGTTGAAGTTGTTAATCTAACACCAAATTCTTGTTACTAATTTACAAAGAAATGTGTAGCATCTAGAAGGGAGAATCAACAATCAGATCTTGGGAGTTAAAGAATTAAAAACCAACATTTAGTGATGTTCCTTTTTGAGTTTGTGTCTTGTAGTTCTGATCACTTCAAAATTAGTCTTTTTCTCAGAGCTAAAATGGAATTCCCTGGTTATTAAGAAAAGATTGATCGTAAAAGATTGTAAACTTTTTGAGTTTGTCTTGTATTTACAACTATAAATGGGTTAATGTCTGGGTTTAAAAAAGAAATTTTTTCTACTGGGTTAGTTTAAATATTTTGGGTCTCAAATTACAGAGTGAATGATAAGATGATATTGAATATTTGATTAACGCTGCATGAAGTTCTTCTTAAACTTGGAATTTCTAAAGGATAGATTTTACTAATACTAATAGAATATTAAATTCTCAATGATATTTTAGGCTGTGTATCATAAGTGTTGAGTATTTTTACACACTTTATTTCTGAAAGGGTTAAATTTTGTAAATTAAGTTATGCATTTGAAATCACGAATTATGTAAATGGCTCTCTCTGTGCAATCAAAGAAAAAAGTGAATACAGTTATTGTTAGTATCAAAAAAAGTTCTTGAGGTGTCAATGGGCACTTTACAACTAGTAAAGATGTGCAGACCAGGCTGGCTAGGTAAACAAGTTGTCAACAGTGTTTTTTCCAGAGTCCCTTGACTTTTTGTAAATATTCCACTGGCAAGAAGAGGGTGGTAAGTATGATAATTTGGTCACACAGTGCTTGTTGATCACAAGTTTCTCATCCAGTTGGGACAAGTCTGGTCTCCCTGTTCTGGTTACTGTTATAAGTGCCCAAGTAAAGTCAAAATATGTGGGTAATGTCCACCATATGGTGATATTGTTCTTAAGAGAAATTTATTCTTATTACAGTTTCTACAATCGCAGGGACAAGTCCCTGCAACTAGTCTTAGCATACAAGAGTCCACAGGTTAGTAATCCTTAGAGTTCAATTAAAAGTTTTCTATCAGGAAAATTTCTTTGAATTGACGAAAGAAGTGATTGGAACTTGTAATTCACAAGGTATGATGTCCTTTGTATTTCAAGTGAGTACTGCAGTTAGAAGTTGCGGGGACTTCACCCTTGTGTATGACATCCTTAACAACATTTTCCTAAGAGGAACTGAGGAGGACTAAGACAGATTGCCCATAACAGACCATTTGGTAGTGTAAGTAAGAGGGGAGGGGTTCAAAATGTGTGGGACTCGAAACCACCCCCCCTTCCCCCTCCCCCATCTCCCTCTTGCTCAAGGAAAAGTGTAACTTACTAACTGTATTTCTCAAAATTGATGACGAATGTGTCTAAAAGTAACAGACCTATGAAAATACCGAAAATATGCATTTTGTCAAGTGTTTCTCGCCAGATGGCAGGACGAGACCATTTTTGCATTAATTATCGTAAGGACTGCAAGGCCTACCGGAAGTAGAATCTCAAATGCCAGAGGCGATAGAAAGTTGTTCGTGTCCATGATTTTTAACATTTTTCCTAAAGAATGAATCAGTTTGGTGGTTTTGTTAACCTCCATTTAGAAATATATGTTAGTAACATGAAAATTTCTTCCAAAAATTCTCAGAAACCAAAGAGGAACAGAACTGTTTCTCAGAATCGATGACGCACAAGTGTTTGAAGAACAGACCAATCACAAGGCAGAAGTCTCACATTTTTGACATTCCTAATTACTTCTAATCCAATGACTCTGCTGATTTCCGTAGAATTTGCGCAGCTGAAGAGCAATTCGCGGAAACTAGTATTGGATGAAAAATTTTCCTCGTGAAACAAGGTTGATCTCAGCTTAGTTTCCATGACGTTTTGAACTTGTAATTTCAAGGTAAGTTTTGTTTAACTTTAGTGATGCTCTTTATCAGGATCTCTTCTGGAATCGCACAAGGAATGTTTGTACTAAATTCTCCAAGAACCTGGAAAACTGAACAACAGCCTTCGAGCAACTAAATGATACGTTAGAGGAAACAATATTGACTCAAGTATAGCCATTTTAAGGACCTTTGTATTTCTGTGAAATACCAAAAATGTGTAGATTGAAACTACATCTTGGGCTGTCTCTAAAAGCTTATCGATGACGATCATTAGTTTCGTTTCAATCCTTTCTTCAGGTTTCATGAATTCCTCTTGAGAACAGAAGCTTTTAAACCATGAACGCTCGACAGAAAAAAGGGATTTTTCAACTCGTACTCAATACTTATTGTTTGGTTTATAATCTTTGAAAACTTCGTCTTTTAAACTGGATTCGATTTAGTTCACATCTTATAAACCACTGGCGCATGGAAGTTACGGGGAATGCATCTATTGTCTCCGCAATTGTTTCAGCGATTTCATTAATTCGACCAAACTTTTAAGCGAAAATTCCGCGACAAATTAACATTTTTTTTATCAGACTGTTGCCCACGGCATATTGTAGAGACTATCATAACAAAACTTTTGTTTACATCAGATAAAAGTCGAAAGTTGTTAGTCAAATAAGAACAATTTCGCATCGTTCGAATAATTTTTTTTTGGTAGAAAGTCCAACATGCGCTTCGCTAAAATTTGCATTTTCTAGTTTGTGTTGTAAAACCAGAGTTCATTTTCGCAGTGACATATCGCCTTGACACTCTATTGCAGTCTTTTCTTTTGTAAATTAGTTTAAGTGCTTAAAGTATTAGTTTAAGTGCTTAAACCACCCGTTATACCACCCGTTGTTGGGAAATAGTGTGAGTGCCGAATTCAACTTAATTAACTTTGTCCGGCTCCTTGTCTCAATACTCTTTTGCAATTACTGTGAGCGTTATAAACAGGTTCTTTTCTCTTTTTTCTTAATTTACGTCACTTGTGTCCAAAACATGGAGCAGGGTACCCCTGTTTTCATAACACATTGGTATGAATTAGTGTTTCTGCTCACCTTTTCACTTTCACAAAACAGATGTCACGTTACAATGAACATTACCCGAGGGATTTACGAAGTAAGCTCAATGCTTCTTCGCACCATCGGAAGCGAAAGTCCGAACATGTCCCGAGGATGGATGACGCCCCGAAACGAAGACGAACAAGGCAAGACAAGGGTAATGTGACTTGGCCTATCAGCTTCAAAGAGTTGGAAAAAATCAGCAGAGAATCATCGCCAGCTTTACAGCTCATCAGTAAAGCGGAAAGGTTCGAGGCGCTGTTGGCCTCAGAGAAGTTAAGCAACGAGGAATCGAACCCAGAGTTTCTAAAGCTGGTTATTTCTGCTTTTCATCTTCTATGCTCAGCGAACAACCTCATCGCCGGGAACGCTGACAGGATTTTACGTTCTCCCACTGCGAAGAATTTCATTGCAGGGACGGTTTTATCGAGTTTTATCAACGAAATGCCTCATGCTAACCATTGGAAAGACGAAAATGATCGTGTTTGCACAGTGAGTAATCTCACGGAAATTTTTGTCGCATTTCTTCAGAAATTTGGCAAAGATCTTGTTTACAAGCTACCACTGGCACAGCTTAACACGTCGTTGAAGGAGCTGAAAGAGATGAACCTGGTCCAAGATATCGATCATCTTGACGAGAAGATCCAGCAATTGGAAGAATTGAGAAATGAAGCAATTCGTTGTGCAAAGTTTGCAAATGATCAGAAGTCACAAGGTGAACCACCAGAAAACTTCAGAGAGTTAAGCGTCATCCCTCAAGTAGAAGATCTAATTTCCAGACCCTTCCTTCGCGAAAACATCACCGACAGAAGGTTTAAAGACTTGGACCACTATTTAGATGTACAGTTTCGTCTGTTGAGGGAGGACTTTGTGAAACCTCTTCGTGATGGAATACATCAACTGAAAAAGAGCAGTGCCCTGGAACCTAATTATGACTACAAACTTAAACGCGCCAATGAAATTCATGTTTATCATGACGTCACCATCCAGTTTCCCGTGTGTGGCAGAAAAAGCCGACTTTACAAAATCAGGTTTGACTCATCTCATCAAAAAGTAGCGCAAGTGAACTGGGAGCGAACTAAACGACTCAAGTACGGAACACTGCTTTGTCTTTCGGCAGACGACTTTAATACGCTGCTATTCGCTACCGTGGAAAATCCAGATTCCAAGGAACTTAAAGACGGACTATTGGAGGTACGTTTCGGGGACGTTACCTCGGAGGAAGTGAACCAGTTTCTTGAGGAAAAGCAGATCTTTGTCATGATAGAGTCTCCAGCCTATTTTGAATCTTACAGACACGTCCTTGAAGCTCTCAAGGAGATAAATTCTGAGTTTCCTTTCCAGAAGCAGATTGTGGAGTGCTGCGGGGATGTCGAGCCACCTGAGTATCAAATCCAGGAAGAAAACAACAGCAAGTTCAAGTTTCATTTTGATGGCGTCTTAGATGCAAAGAAGGAGGCATATTCAGAACCTCTTGAGTTGGCTGAACAGCAGAATTCCCCATCTGCCATGGAAATTGTGCCTAATGCCTCGGCGGGTGTGGAAACACCTATGGAGAACGAGATCCCTTCAGCTGTACAAGAGGGTAAGTGTACCCCAAACGACCATTGCTGGCCAGACAGGGAAAGTCTTGGGCTCAATAAATCGCAGATGCGTGCATTCAAAATGGCGCTGACCAAAAGGCTAGCCGTAATTCAAGGACCACCAGGGACTGGAAAGACATATGTGGGTTGGAAGATTGCACGTGTTCTTTTACAGACCCCCTCTCTCTGGGAGGATGAGAAGGAACGGACACCAATCTTGATGGTGTCCTACACAAATCACGCCTTGGACCAGTTTCTGGAAGGAGTCCTGTCAACAACGAAAAGTGAGATGTGATTATTATTATTATTATTATTATTATTATTATTATTATTATTGAAGCCAGCGGTGATTAATATAAACTCTACATTCCCTGAAAAAAAGATTCAAGATTTACTGCAAGTGATAAATATTATGTCTTGCATTGTAGAACTAAGGAGGGTTCTTTTTCAAGAACTTTGTGATCCACTGAACAGTTTTCCATTGTTGTTTCCAACAATTGAAAGTTTAGTCCCAGCAATGACTCTCCATCGGGTCAAAATTTTAAATTCTTTTAAAAGAATTATTGTTTTATCTAGTTACGTGGCAAATACTTATAATAAAGCTGACTAAGTTTTTCTGTATCATTTTTAGATGTCATTCGTGTTGGTGGCCGTAAAATTAGCCGAACACTTGAAAACTATTCCTTGAAGAATCTTCGTAGGGAAATGCATTGGAAAAAAGTGGTTCCAGATGAAATTTACAGAGCCAGGTTGAAGACTGAAAATGACACTCTGAAGCAAAAAGTCTTCTCCGAAAGATCTTTCTATATTTTACGAAGTTTGAGAACCAGCGTGGTGTCCATGAAAGTCCTTGGTCATCATGATTATGCGCTGAAAGCACATTACTCCCAACTTAGTGAAGCTGGACCGGAATCAATTGACGAAGCTCTTCTCGACTGGCTGCGAATTAAAAGGCGAGATGAAAGTAAACAAGAATTCCCTCTCCTTGGTGATTTCGAGGGGGAAGCGTATGGTTATGGCTATGGTGCAGCTTTTGACAACGAGCCTTTTGATGACAAAGACCTCAGCCACATCGCTCATGAAATAGCAATCCTCTCGCCTGAAGACGCGACCAACCCTGAGGAGGTAAAACGAAATATTTTAAGTGAAGGGCTCATGACAGGAGACGAGGAGATGTATCTTGATGATATTTACCGGTTGAACACAAAAGATCGCTGGAGACTTTACAGGCTGTGGAGAAAGAGGGCAGAGGAACATCATGAAAAGCTCTTCAAAACGAGGCAAGGCGAGTATGATCAAGCTGTAGAAAGAGAGCAGGAGATCACTAGAATGGAAGAATACGAAATTCTTTGCAAAGCATGTGTCATTGGCATGACGACCACGTGTGCCGCAAAATACCGCAGCATTCTCAAGGAGATCCGCCCCAGGATCGTTATAGTCGAAGAAGCCGCTGAAGTATTGGAGGCTCACATCATTGCGTCATTGACCCCGGGCTGTCAGCATTTGATTTTAATTGGTGATCATAAGCAGCTGAGACCCACCCCCGCAGTCTATGATTTAGCCAAGAGGTACAAGTTGGATGTGTCCTTGTTTGAGCGAATGGTGAATGTTGGAATTCAGTGTGAGATGCTAAACGTGCAGCATCGTATGAGACCTGAAATTGCCACCTTGATGAAACACATTTATGACGATCTTGAAAATCACGAGTCGGTGGAGAAATATGATGATATCAAAGGAATGAAGAAGAACATGTTCTTTATCAACCACAAATATATAGAAGAGTCTGGTAATCAGTCGCACAGCCATGTCAATGAGCACGAAGCCAAGTTTTTGGTCGCGCTATGTCGATATTTATTACAGCAAGGATACAAAGCCGATCAAATTACCCTGCTGACAACCTACACGGGACAGATGTACGCCATTAGAGACTGCCTTCAAGAAGAAGATGCCATCAGAGAATCTCTTAGGGCTGAAAACGATCCATCCGTCGGATGTGTGCGTGTGACAACAGTTGACAACTTCCAAGGTGAAGAAAACGACATCATCCTTCTGTCGCTCGTGCGCAGTAACAAAGATGAGAAAGTCGGATTCATCAAGATTGTCAACCGGGCATGCGTTGCTCTCTCGCGTGCAAGGAAAGGTTTCTACTGCATTGGAAATTTTGGCCTTCTCTCAAAACACAGTGACATTTGGAAGAAGATTGTTACAGATTTGAAGGCTAGTAGCAGTATTGGAAACGTCTTGCCCGTCGTTTGTCAAATCCACAACGATGAAATCAGCGTTAAAACAGCAGAAGATTTTAACACAAAAGTTCCCAAGGGAGGGTGTCAACGACCATGTGCAGTACGCCTGAAATGCGGTCATGCATGCACGTTGGAATGTCATCCTTATGATAGAGATCACGTGGAATTTCGCTGTCAAAAACCCTGTAGAAATAAAAGGGCAAGATGTGACCATACGTGCCCAAAGCGTTGCTGGGAGGTCTGTGAGCAAAATTGTGAAATAGAGGTTGAGAAACAGTTGCCAAACTGTGGTCACACTATGCTGGTAAGATGCGACACTAATCCCGAGAGGATTAAATGCCAAAAACCGTGTGAGAAGGACCTTCCATGTGGTCATAGGTGTCAAAGAAAATGCAGAGAAAGCTGCACCAAGAAATGCCACGAGATTGTCAAGAAAACCGATTGGCTTTGTGGACATTTCGCCTCTATCGCCTGCTCGGCAACTCCTGCTGATTGTTCTCATCCTTGTGAAGCCACGTTGGAATGTGGTCACACGTGCTCTGGTACTTGTGGCGAGTGTCGCATGGGTCGTATTCACAAGCGATGCAAGCTGCATTGTGGTCGTGTTCTGATTTGTTCCCATTCGTGCATGTCGCGTTGTAAAGAGTCGTGTCCGCCGTGTAGCGCAAAGTGTGAAAACCTGTGCGGGCACAGTGAATGCCCAGAAAAGTGTGGAGAGCCGTGTACACCTTGCCACGAGGAATGTCTTTGGAAGTGTCCTCATCACGCTTGTACCAAGAAGTGCAGTGAGATGTGTGAAAGACCAAGATGTAACGAACCATGCAACCAAGTATTGTCTTGTGGCCACGATTGCTGTGGTTTGTGCAAAGAAGAGTGCATTTGTGCTGAGTGTACCCCAGTAAGAGAGATTTTCTTCGGGGAGGAGGAAAACGAATCTGCTCGGTTCCTCAAGCTTCCAGACTGCCAACATGTCTTTGAAGTAACTAGCCTGGATAGGTATGAAGTAACAGTATGCTTTAAATATTAGAAAAAAGCAATCGGATTATACCTATCATCCACGCACTTAATTAGGTATACATTCTTTGACTTATCAAGGCGACAACCAGGAAAAGGTTACGTATGTCTCCCTCTTTTGTTCGGAGAGAAATTTCATAGCTCGACTGTGGTGCTGATAGTAGCCTTGCAGTAGAGGTTGGAAGGAAGAGGGTGGGGTTGTGTTATTTTTATTATCATTATTGCATATAATACTGATTGACACCGAATGCTTGGAAAAACTTGGGCGCATATCGAGACAGGTTTTTGCGATCTTCACACTGGCCACCGGGAAAGCTTGTATGACTTTCCTGTCTTTTGGCTCTTTAAACGTTCCCCGTGTAATGTCTGTGTCATTCTATTCGTGACTTGCGGAGAGAAGAGACATTACAAAGGGTGGAGAATGTATCTCTCTTAAATATGTGTAAATGAGGCTATGTAAACACGAGAACGATCTCCATTTAAGATGTTTGAAAAGATACGCGGGTAAACGTCTTAACCGTGTCTACATACGGGCTCTCATCTCAACACACTTATCTATCAGCGAGGGTGCACACTGTTTCTAGGCCAGTTCAAATTGCCAGTCTTCTTCTCATGTGATTTTACATTAAACGGGACATGTCGCTGTACAGAGCTGTGAAGGATATTAGTGCGAGTCACTTTTAGTGATGCCTAATTTTTCTTCTTGTTTAAAGCTGGATGGACTAAGATGATGGTGTGATTAAGCGAAAGCAGTGTCCACGGTGTAATACGCCGGTCCGCAAGAGCCTGCGATACGGAAATGTCATCAAACGGCAGCGACAAGATATCGAACGAGTGAAAAGAGAATTGATGGGAAACAAGACCGAATTGGAAAAGAAGAAAGGGAGCCTGTTCTTTCGTGCCTGTGAGATGTTACAGACGGTTGACCAAAGTGTCAAAGCATACTTGGAAAAACGAAAAAACAGCATAATGAAAACAACAAAGTCTGAGATGACAGCCGCAATCATTGAAAACCAGCTGATGTTGATACAGCGTTTGCACTCGGCAGGAAAGAAAATGCAAAGCGTTCTAGGAACGGTGTCTCCAGAGGATTGCTCTGAAAAGAAGTTACAGCGTAAGTTGAGATTTTAACACCAAAGCATTTTAAGTATTTGATCAATGAGCTCACTGTATTTATGAGAATCCAAGCTCTGCAATTTCACTAAACTTGACATGCAGCTTCCAAAAAGCTTAACAAGTTCGTCTGTATTATCAACAGACCAGCGATTAACCGAGGAGCTTGGCTACCTAAAGAAGCGGCTTCTGTCTGACAGGGTAGGGCATCTAGAGTTACAAGACATAAACACCGAATTCTCGAGACTCAATCTTCAACTGGAGCTGTATTCGCTGAACCGTGATATCAGGAGCCTCGAAGTGGAGTTAGACGAACCTTCCCGCCAAATGATGACTGCAATACAAAAGGAACTGTCCGGCGGTCAGCGCATAGCAGACGAAGAACTGGATAAACTAGTGAATGACATTGCAACTATACGGTTTGTTTTAAACCCTAGAGGGAAATGTCCTCAAACAGTAACATTTCGACTCAAAAAATGACTTTCCCTCGCAGAAAGTAATTTTGTAAGGATCGCTTTAGCTTAATGACTGAAAAGTTTTTAAAGATGTTCATCGAACCTTGATGTGCTCCACGACATAGTAGTATTTAAAAGAGAATGAGCTTATTGAATCGACTTCTACATTTTGGTAATTTTTGTTAAGGTATCATCAGACTCAGTGTAACTCATGCCTAGGCTTCATCGTGAAGATAGAAAAGCTTTTCCAAAAGAGTGTGTCTGAACTAATTTTCAAAGAAACTTATGGTGGCTGGTTATTTTAGTTACGCAGTTATTTTGCTCAAAGTGAGATACTATTATGGGACTTAAGACTGAAAAATTGTTTCTTGTCCAGGACATCCAATCCCCGCTTTAAAAAATTGACACCAGAAGAAAAAGAACAGATCGTGACTGCCATGAACCTTAAACCCGGTCATTGGTTCAAATGTCCCCAGGGACATATCTACGTCATTACCGAGTGTGGCGGCGCTATGGAGAAAAGCATGTGTCCTGATTGCGGAGCTGTGATTGGTGGAGAAAATCACGATCTTGTAGAAGACAACCAATTAGCGTCTGAGATGGATGGTGCAAAGCACCCTGCCTGGTCTGAACATGCAAACTTAGCTAACTATGGAAACTTAGATGAAATAGTGTGACTTTTTCGTTACTAGAGCTCACTTAGATTGAGTGTCGTTCTAAGAAAACCACGTTTATCATAATAGCCATTCAGCAATGTAGAAAAATTTTAGAAGCCAGCGAGAATATAAATGAAAAGCGCGGGAAAACGAGTGACTACGTCGTGACCGATTTTAGTTTTGCATTTGATTGGTTAGGAAGTTGGCTCGAGTTTTCTAAAGCAATCAAAGAGCGAAGTAAGGCAAAAGCAATGTAGTCCAAGATCACATCTGACACTCATTGAAATTTTGTCAAGATGAATAATCCATAAAACTATTATATATTGCTTTGATTTATAGCTTTTGATGGTGATAGGCAAATTCATTATTTTTCCTGACGGCAATATTTCAGTGAAACATTCTTTTAGTAACTTGCAAGGAATATTTTATGACTTGATTCCAAAGTTCATCTTATATTGACCGTAAGTAACAAAACGTTATAGGAATAACGTGTAACAGCCTGTTATTCCAATCTTTTTTCTCTCTTTTTTTTCTACAATAATCAAGACACAGTGATTTAAAGATAAGAGCTTAGACACGAATAGTCCATAGAACTCATTATTAGAAAAGCTATATGATAAACAGCTGTAACAATAGCGTGACCGGGAGTGAGAGGGGGGCATAAGTGCCCCTGACATCCTTTCTTAGATGATTTTTTTTTAGTCAACAACATAAAAATCTAATGATTCAGGTAAAGAAAATTGCTGGATGTGTAGAGAGGCGGCTCTCTCCCCTCCCCCTCCCCCTCCCCCTTTTAGAAATGTTAACTACACCTCTTTCTGGGGTAAACGTCTCTTTAGTGCATGTTTAAATTCGTAATGGATTCTGTCGTGGCAATGTTAGCCACAAGTATTCAGATTGGCAGGCCATTTCGAGGAAATTAAAACTTTCTTCATCATCTCAAATCCAAGTTGATTACTGATTAAAATAATTCGAGAAGTACCTGATATTGTTAGACATAGAGTCTGCTATAAAGGAAGGGTTCTGTGTACATGTTATTTGTTTTTATAAGGATTTGTAATGGTAATAGGACTGAGTGGAATCCAATTTGGTTTGCAATCATATGAGTGATAACAAATGGGATGACTGCATAAAAAATTTAAATTTCCAAGAAAAGAAGAATAGCCAAGTTATGAAAGAAAGAGAAAATTTGCATTAACCCTTTAACTACCAGAAGTGATTACCATGTAACTTCTCCCAATAGTATCCATGTATTATACAGCAAACGGGTAATGAGAACACTCAAACTCATCAGGTACAATTTATTACCTTGATTGAACACCTGATTCTCATAATTAATTTACAAGGAAATTTGTAGTAGCTGGAGGGGAGAATTGATGATCAGATCTTGGGAGTTAAAGGGTTAATTAATGGACTTGTAGTTCTGATCACATCAAAATAAGGTTTTTTATCAGGGCTATTATGAAATTCCCTGGTGTTTTGGAAAAGGTTGATTATAAGGCATTACATTTAACTCTTTAACTCCCAGAAGTAATCAGCATATAACTTCTCCCTCTAATATCCTCCCCTCATCCAACAAACAGATCATGGGAAAACTCAAACTTATCTGGTAGAAGTTGTTAATGTAATTAACACTAAATTCTCATTACTAATTTACAAAGAAATGTGTAGCTTCTAGAAGGGAGAATCAACAATCAGATCTTGGGAGTTGAAGAGTTAAAAACCAACATTTAGTGATGTTCCTTTCTGAGTTTGTGTCTTGTAGTTCTGATCACTTCAAAATCAGTTTTTTCTCAGAGCTAAAATGGAATTCCCTGGTGATTAAGAAAATATTGATTGTAAAAGACTGTAAACTTTTTGAGTTTGTCTTGTATTTACAACTATAAATGGGTTAATGTCTGGGTATAAAAAAGAAATGTTTTCTACTGGCTTAGTTTAAATATTTGGGGTCTCAAATTACAAAGTGAATGGTGGGATGATATTAAATATTTGATTAAGGATACATGAAGTTCTTAAACTTGGAATTTCTAAAGGATAGATTTTACTAATACTAATAAAATATTAAATTCTCAATGATATTTTAGGCTGTGTATTAGTGTTGAGTATTTCTACACACTTTATTTCTGAAAGGGTTAAATTTTGTAAAGTTATGCATTTGAAATCATAAATTATGTAAATGGCTCTCTCTCTGCAATCAAAGACAGTTACTGTTAGTATCAAAAAAAGTTCTTGAGGTGTCATTGGGAACTTTACAACTAGTTAGGAAGTGCTGACCAGGCTGGCTAGGTAAACAAGTTGTCAACAGGGTTTTTTTCCAGAGTCCCTTGACTTTTTGTAAATATTCCACTGGCAAGAAGAGGCTGGTAAGTATGATAATTTGGTCACGCAGTGCTGGTTGATCACAAGTTTCTCATCCTGTTGGAACAAGTCTAGTCTTCTTGTTCTGGGTACTGTTATAAGTGCCCAAGTAAAGTCAAAATATGTGGGTAATGTCCACCATATGTCGATATTGTTCTTATGAGAAATTTGTTCTCGTTACAGTTTCTACAATGGCAGGGACAAGTCTCTGCAACTAGTCTTAGCATACAAGAGTCCACAGGTTAGTAATCCTTAGAGTTCACTAAAAGTTTTCTATGAGGAAAATTTCTTTGAATTGATGAAAGAAGTGATTGGAACTTGTAATTCACAAGGTATGATGTCCTTTGGATTTCAAGTGTGTACTGCAGGAAGAAGTTGCAGGGACTTCACCCTTGTGTATGACATCCTCAACAACATTTTACTAATTAAGAGAAACTCATCTCAGTCCCTGAACTCTAGAGGAACTGAGGAGGACTAAGACAGATATGCCCATAACAGACCATTTGGTAGTGTTAGTAGGAGGGGAGGGGTTCAAAATGTGTGGGACCTCGCCTCACCCCCTCGCCTTCCCCTTCCCCCCATCTCCCTCTTGCTCAAGGAAAAGTGTAACTTACTAAGTGCAAAAAAAACAACAACAACAACGTCACCTCCACCAAAATGTAAATAAGACTTGAATATAGGAGTCCTTTCTATAGGAGGATCCTTTCTCAATCATGAAATGAGAGGGTTGTGCGGGGAATTTCATTTAATTTCAATGAATCAATGGGAAGCTGACAAAAGTTACACTGACACAAAAATATGAATTGAAATCCATGTTCTCTCCATTCCTCGAGAACTTCCACCATTTACCGTTTTACAGAAAGGAAAGAGTACTCTGAGAAAAAGAATATTAACTGGCCATCTATTTGGTCGCACTGCCTGGGAAATTTGCACGTCTGTCACTCACTGAAGGAACATTTTACACTTGGAAGTGAATTATCACACCACGGCAGCATTTTCCAAGCACTGACTTTTGATTCGCGTAAAAGCGGAACAGGAACAGAGATATTTCTCAGAATTGATGACGAATGTGTCTAAAAATAACAGACCTATGAAAATACCAAAAATATGCATTTTGTCAAGTGTTTTCGCCAGGTGGCAGGAGGAGACCATTTTGCATTAATTATCGTAAGGACTACAGGGCAAACCGAAAGTAGAATCTCAAATGCCAGGAGCGATTAAAATTTTTCCTCATTCCCCGACACAGAATGAATCAGTTTGGTGGTGGTGGTTTTGTTAACCTCTATTTAGAGATATATATGTTAGTAAAATTAAAATTCCTTCTAAGAATTCTCAGAAACCGAAGAGGAACAGAACTGTTTCTCAGAATCGATGACGCACAGGTATTTAAACAATAGACCAATCACATGGCAGAAGTCTCGCATTTTTGACATTCATAATTACCTCCAATCGAATGACGCTGCTGATTTCCGTAGAATTTGCGCAGCTGAAAAGCAATTCGCAGAAACTAGTATAGGATGAAAAATTTTCCTCGTGAAACAAAGCTTGATTTTGATGACGTTTTGAACTTGTAATTTCAAGGTAGGTATTTTTAAACTTTGGTGATGCTTTTTATCAGGATCTCTTCTGGAATCGCTCGAGGAATTTTTGTACTAAATTATCCAAGAACCTGAAAACTGAACAACAGCCTTCCAGCAACTAAATGATACGTTCGAGGAAACATTATTGACTCAAGTAGAGCGATGCGTAGATTGAAACTTCATCGCTGGGCTGTCTCTGAAAGCTTACCGATGATAATTTTCGTTTCAATCCTTTCGTCAGAAAAAAGGGATTTTTTTCAACTCGTAGTCAGTAGTTATTGTTTGATTTATAATCTTTGAAAACTTCGCCTTTTAAACTGGATTCGATTAAGTTCATATTTTATGAACCACTGGCACATGGAAGTTTCGGGGAATGCATCTTTTGTATCCGCAGTTATTCTAGCAACTTCATTTATTCGACCAAACTTTTAAGCGAAAATTTCGTGAGAAATAAACGATTTTTATCAGACAGTGTTGCCCTTTGCACTGCGGCATTTTATAGAGACTATCATAAAAAAAACCTTTGTTTAGATCAGATAAAAGGCGAAAGTTGTTAGTCAAATAAGAACGATTTCGTATTGTTTGAATAGTGTTTTTTTGGTAGAGAGTCCAAAATTTACTTCGCTAAAATTTGCATTTTCTATTTTGCGTTGTAAAACCACAGTTCATGTTCGCAGTGAAATATCGCTTTGACATCTTATTGCAGTCTTTTCTTTTGTAAATTAGTTTAAGTGCTTATACCACCCGTTGTTGGGAAATAGTGTGAGTGCCGAATTCAACTTAGTTTTTTTGTCTCCTTGTCTCAACACTCTTTTGCAATTACTGTCAGTGTTATGAACAGGTTCTTTTTTTTTAATTTTTTTTATTTCCGTCACTTGGGTCCAAAACATGAAGAAGGGTACCCCTGTTTTCATAATACGTTGGTAAGAATTAGTGTTTCTGCTCACCTTCTCACTTTCACAAAACAGATGCCACGTCCCTATCAACATTACCCGAGGGATTTACGAAGTAAGCTTAACGCTTCTTCGCACCATCGGAAGCGAAAGTCCGAACATGTCCCGAGGATAGATGACGCCCCGAAACGAAGACGAACAAGGCAAGACAAGGGTAATGTGACTCGGCCTATCAGCTTCAAAGAGTTGGAACAAATCAGCAGAGAATCATCGCCAGCTTTACAGCTCATCAGTAAAGCGGAAAGGTTCGAGGCGCTGTTGGCCTCAGAGAAGTTAAGCAACGAGGAATCGAACCCAGAGTTTCTAAAGCTGGTTATTTCTGCTTTTCATCTTCTATGCTCAGCGAACAACCTCATCGCCGGGAACGCTGACAGGATTTTACGTTCTCCCACTGCGAAGAATTTCATTGCAGGGACGGTTTTATCGAGTTTTATCAACGAAATGCCTCATGCTAACCATTGGAAAGACGAAAATGATCGTGTTTGCACAGTGAGTAATCTCACGGAAATTTTTGTCGCATTTCTTCAGAAATTTGGCAAAGATCTTGTTTACAAGCTACCACTGGCACAGCTTAACACGTCGTTGAAGGAGCTGAAAGAGATGAACCTGGTCCAAGATATCGATCATCTTGACGAGAAGATCCAGCAATTGGAAGAATTGAGAAATGAAGCAATTCGTTGTGCAAAGTTTGCAAATGATCAGAAGTCACAAGGTGAACCACCAGAAAACTTCAGAGAGTTAAGCGTCATCCCTCAAGTAGAAGATCTAATTTCCAGACCCTTCCTTCGCGAAAACATCACCGACAGAAGGTTTAAAGACTTGGACCACTATTTAGATGTACAGTTTCGTCTGCTGAGGGAGGACTTTGTGAAACCTCTTCGTGATGGAATACATCAACTGAAAAAGAGCAGTGCCCTGGAACCTAATTATGACTACAAACTTAAACGCTCCAATGAAATTCATGTTTATCATGACGTCACCATCCAGTTTCCCGTGTGTGGCAGAAAAAGCCGACTTTACAAAATCAGGTTTGACTCATCTCATCAAAAAGTAGCGCAAGTGAACTGGGAGCGAACTAATCACAATCGAGAAAATTGTTATTTTCATGATTAGTGTTGTTATCGCTTTAACAGGGCTGAAAATAACAATGAAATTTCCCATCTCGATTTTCATCGTTTTTGCGGAAAAGCATCCAAACATATCGACATTCCTACCCTTGCAGTATGCCAGTTAGACCAAGTTAACACCTAAGCCTACCACGAGTCTCCAAGGAAATACTCTGCTTGTAAGGAAATATCACTTTAAAAAGTATAACCAACAATCAGTCATAGAAAATAGGCTTGCTAATACGGAAAAATTGTGTTACATGTGATTTTATTAGGTTAATAAGGGTAATTTCGATGGTATTGTTCACCCTAGCATATAGTAAGATTTAAAACTGACTGCAATAAATGAAATATCCGTACGGATCTCGGCCCATGATAGAGCTATATTTTTGACACTTGCACACGATACTCGGCTAATAAAAGCTCTCTCTAACGAGCCATAAATTATCAGGGAGTTCCCCTTTTTCGCAGAAAAATGAACACATGAATAATGAAACAATGAAAATTGGTTAATGAGGTTTTGGTTACTTGAAAGAACCATGAGCAAAACCGTGTTTTCAAACTCATTAACAAAATTCTATTGTTTCAATATCCAGAGGAGATTTTCTCGGCCCATGACAGAGTTGTAACTTTGACACTTACACACAATATACACTTAATCTCGCTCTTTGTAACAAGCCGTAAATTGTCGTTGAATTCTTTTTTTTTCGCAAAGATATAATCGTACGAATATTGAAACAAAAGAAATTGGTTAATGAACTTTTGGTTTCCTGGAAGAACCACGAGCTAAACCGATTTTTCAAACTCATTAACAAAATTCTATTATTTCAATATTCAAAGGGGATTTTCTCAGTTCATACCAGAGCTTTAACTTTAAAACTTGCACACAAGCCACAGCTGATCAAGCTCCTTCTATAGAATTGAAACCTTTCCAGGAATTCCTCTTTTTCGCAGAGATATAAAGGCATGAATATTTTAACAATAGAAATTGGTTAATGAGCTTTTGGTTACTTGGAAGAACCACGAGAAAAACTGAGTTTTCAGACTCATTAACAAAATTCTATTGTTTCAATATTCAGAGGGAATTTTCTCAGACTACAAATGAGCTATAAGTTTGACTTTTGTACTCAATGTACAAATAATCAAGCTCTTTCTAGCGAATTTCATCTGTTCCCGGAGTCCTTCCTTTTCATTGAAATTTAAATGCACGAATAGAGAAACAATAGAAATTGGTTAATGAGCTTTTGGTAACTTGGAAGAACCACAGGAAAAAACGAGTTTTCAAACTCATTAACCAAATTATATTGTTTCGATATTCAGAGGGGATTTTCTCAGGCCACATAAGAGCTCATACCTTTATACTTACAAACAACACAGCTAATTGCACTCTTTTTAACGAGCTATATTATGTTCAGGAATTCCTCTTTTTCACAGAGATATAAAGGCATGAATGTTAAAACAATAGAAATTGGTTAATGAGCTTTTGGTACCTTGGAAGAACCACAAGCAAAATTGTGTTTTCAAACTCATTTAACAAAATTTTATTGTTTCAATATTCAGAAGGGATTTTTTCGGCACACAAGAGAGCTGTAACTTTGACACTACACAAAATACACACCGAATCAAGCTCTTTCTGATGAATAAAAAGTTTTCCCGGAATTTCTTTTTTTCGCTGAGATATAAATACATGAATAATAAAACAATAGAAATTGTTTAATGAGCTTTTGGAAATTTGGAAGAACCACGAAAAAAACCAAGCTTTCACACTCAAGGGGGATTTTCTCGGTTGATAAAAGGGCTTTCATATTGAAACTTACACACAAGCCACAGCTAATAAAGCTCCTTATATAAAATTGAAACGTTTCCCGGAATTCCAATTTTTCACCAAGATATAAACTCATGAATATTTAAACAATAGAAATTGGTTAATGAGCCTTTTGGTTACTTGGAAGAACCACGAGAAAAACTGAGTTTTCAAACTCGTTAACAAAATTCTATTGTTTTAATATTCAGAAGGGGTTTCTCGGCACACAAAAGAGATCATGCTTTGACACTTACAAACAATACACAGCTAATTACGCTCTTTCTAACGAATTTACACTTTTCCTGGAATTCCTTTTTTTCACTGAGATGTAAATGCATGAATATTAAAACAATAGGAATTGGTTAATGAGCTTTTGGCAACTTGGAAGAACCACGAGCTAAACCGAGCTTTCAAACTCATTAACAAAATTCTATTCTTTCAATATTCAAAGGGGATTTTCTCGCTCCATGAAAGGACTGTAACTTTGACACTTGCACACAAGCCAGAGCTAACCAAGCTCCTTCTACAAAATTGAAAATTTTCTCGGAATTCCTCTTTGTCACTGAGATATAAACACATGAATATTTAAACAATAGAAATTGGTTAATGAGCCTTTTGGTTCCTTGGAAGAACTTCGAGAAAAACTGAGTTTTAAAACTCATTAACAAAATTCTATTGTTTCAATATTCAGAAGGGATATTTTCGGCCCGTAAAATGATTACAACTTTGAAACGTACACACAAGTCACACCTACTCAATTTCTTTCTAACACATTATAAATTGACTGGGAATTCCTCTATTTCACAAAGATATAAACGCTTGAATATTGTAACAACAGAAATTGGTTAATGAGCTTTTAGTAACTTGGAAGAACCACGAGCAAAACCGAGTGTTCCAAGTCATTAATAAAATTTTATTGTTTTAATATTCAGTAGGGATTTTTTTTTCTTACAGGCTATGAATTGTTCCGGAATTCCTTCTTTTAACTGAGATATAAATGCACAAATATTGAAAAAGAAATTCGTTAATGAGCCTTTGGGGACCTTGGGCTTAACTCTAACCCTGGAATACATCTATATTAAATCTAGATTTTTTCTCATAAACAAAAATTTTAATGTTTTCATGTTCAGAGGGGATTTTCTGGAGATGCACTCAATCTACGCCTTTTTGAGCTGCCCGCTAATCAAGGGAAACAATAAAATTGAGACCAAAAGTTGAGGCGTTAAGGAATTGAAGAGAGGAAAGTTAGAAGAGGAAAGAACGTGGAAAATGTTTTTAACAAAAAGTGCCATCTACTTTTGAGAAGACTTAAATATTTCTCATTTGGAGTTCATAGTACTACAATTTACTGAAGTTCTGTTTATTGTTTTTTAAGTCCATTAATGATAAAAGGACTGTGTCACGAAGCCAGGAGACGATTCTTGTTTTCCTTTTTAAACACTTTATTATTTATCTTAAACTTCTGAAAACCTTACGATCTCGAACCTTATTTATAGTAGCCGATTACATCATACTTATTTCTGAAACACTATTTTTAGCAGCAAGAACATTCTAGACGCTAATGTTCCTGAATATGGAGAAGTTTCTAGCTCAGCTTATGTAATAGCGTTGTGGTAAATCAATGTTCTATTAATTTCTGGAGACTTCGTTACAGAGTTGACTTTCTCAACTGAACTGGGTCAGCGGAAATAACTTATGCTGTTCCTCTATACTTGCGAGTAAACCGAACAAACTGTCCTCAAACTAATTCATTCAATTCTAAGAATACCACCTACAGCTTCCATCTGGCTCCTAATTTTCCATTAAGTCCTTAAGAGCATTTTTAAATTGAGTGCAGTAAAACCAAAACCAAATTTACCTCAACGACCAATCACAACGAAGGAAATATCTCAGAAAGCCAATAAGATCTTAGAATAAAAAACAGCAAACGCCACGAGCGCGGGAAAACACACGTGACCAAGTCACCACTGTTTTTAGAACTGCTCCTGATTGGTTGAGATTGTAGCACGAGTATTTTAAACCAATAATAAAGCAAGAAAAGGCAAAAAGCAATGAAATCCCAATTATATTCGACACCCAATTGAAAATTGCTCCAACTCTGATCTGTTACTAATTCAATCATGGAGCCCACCTTCATCTTTGCAATACATATCTTGTAGTAAGAACTCTTTAAAATTTAAATCAGAAATACACGTGATAGCTGTACAGAGGTAAATCTAGCCATCCTAACACGAACTACAGTTGCTACCAAGAGATAATAAACAGTTTAAAATCTTAAGTTGTTACATATCAAGACTAAAACGAGATTACTGTCTACCTAAGAATGAAGCCGACTCATTTTTTTTTTTATCAAAAAATAAAAATCATAAAAATAACAAGGGTGTAAATGAATATGATCACGGTATATGCTCGATGTAACACCAGGGGAGGCGTTTCTCAGTAGTACCCAGCCCCCAAAAAGCGGGTTGTTTTTTTTCTTTTTTGTTGCTGTTATTTTCTTTAAGAGTCAACAAACAAAATCATGGTATTCATAGTTTTAAAATTCAGAAATGAAAATATCAAGAAACCAAACATATCGGATATGTTTGAGATGATTAGGTTCTACTTTATACATTTGGATTTTCAAGTATAGTTTCACGCTAGTTAAGCTACCACTATTTTCGAGAAACGGACCTCAAGCCCCCCCCTCCCCTCCAAAAAAAAAAAGGAATTCATGGGCAGTACTCAATCGTACGATTCCTTTTGTTCAAGCTGTCTATAGAGCGTTTCTCGATTGAGTGTCGTAAATCCAAAATCAAAGTAATCACAATGGCCAATCAAAAGGAAGGAAAATGCCTTTAAGAACCAATGAGATCTCAAAGCTAAAACAACCAAACTGCCTGAAGTGCGGGAAAACGCGGGCGACCAAGTCGTGATTGGCTTTAGTTTTGCATCTGATTGGTTGAGAGAGTGACATAAGTTTTCTGGACCAATGACAGAGCAAAAAAAAAAAAGCAAAAACAAAGAAATCCTGCTCTACTTTCGACTCTCAATTGAAAATTGCTCTCTTGGTCTGTGTTGAGTGTTACTTTAGAAAATAAATCATAACTAGACTACTGTTGAGTTAATAATCTTCAACTTTAAATTATCTCCTGGTAAATCAAATGCTTCCCCTAGTCAACGATTTAAAAGTTTCGAGGGCTTATGAAAGGCAAGCAAAGGTTAACCAGCTATGAGACAAAACAACGGAGGACGCCGCCAGAAAATCTGACATGCGCAATGGAACTTGAGAAAAAAAACCTTTTTAATTGCTGGTAACAATGAAATAGAAAATAAAATTGAAAAAAAAGTGTGGGAACTCCACAAGGAGCGCGGCGAAAAAAATTCTCACTTAGCGCAAATCGCCACAAATTATTTGGGTTTTGCGTTTTGTTAGTAAAGGTAATATTACACCTTCTCAAGGACTGCAGTGGAGTAGAAAAAATACACATGTAAAATGTGGGCTTAAGTTAAAGTTCATAGTAAAACCATTCAATGTTTCATTAACAATGTTTACATGCCTTGCGCCTCGCACCATCCATCTCCCAAGCCAATTGGTTTCCTTCCTCCAGACTGTGATTTGATCCACCAATCACAGCTCTGCAATCAGGACATGTGGTTCTGTGTATGGGGCCACCGTACTCACCAACGACGTAGGCGTGTCCATTGGGACATTTAAACCAATGACCCGTTTTGAAGTTCATGGCTGCTACGATCTGAGTTTTTTCCTCAAGTGTCAACGGCGAGAGAGCTGGGTGGGCGCGCCTAAAATTAAAAGGAGCAGCACATCATCCACTTCAATGAGACAACCACACGTCTCAAGAGATACTGAAAACAACTTGGAAAACTCCGGGGTAAAACAAATTGAAGTAAACTGAACAAACTTGAACTGAACAAATTGAACAAACAAGTAAAACAACACACAACCCACAATTCCTCTAATCGCTCTGACGAAGGGCTAACGCTCGAAACGTCAGCTTTTTTACCCTTTACGGTGGCTAATTTACGTTTTCAATTCAGTTGTTAACACTAAATTACCTGCTAAAACAAATTGGACGTGTATTCTGGGAAGTGCAAAGGTCCAGAAAGAACGACAAATTTTACAAAAAGATTTGCGCACCTGAAAATCAACTAAATTGACAAAGTGGCAGCTAAGCAAAGCAGAGGTGTAACTGGGAGAAACAGTCGCAGGAATCAGTCATTATTTATTGCCTTGGGGAGGGGAAGGGGGGGGGGCGGAAAATTTTGGAGCGTCACATGGTTCTCCGGGGAAACAGAGGGGATGCCAGTCGCCGCCAAGAGATTATAAGGGGGGACTATAGAGAATTGTCTGCTAATTAACTGCCAAAGAGGGGGATTATGAAAATATTACAGAACCTTATGGGGGATCAGGTGAAGTTTATTGTAACACAACTAAAATCCTCTAGCCCCTTCTCAAGAGATGAATAATGATAATTTCCTCAGTGAAAGTTATCCACCCATTTTGTCAATTACTCTAGATATAAGCAAGTCGAACAAGAGTTCAGGACCAAAAATATGACTTTGACGCTTAAAAGGGAGGAAGTTTTGATTTCAGTTTGCTTTTAGAGCATTTATTCTTATCTAGAAAACTCTGAGATTCAAAGCCACAAGAGCATGAAGAGGAGAAAATCTCCAATGTCTACTCCGCGACTCCTATTCACTTCTTATTCGAAGACGCACAAAACTGCTAGGTACACCGGCTGATGAACTGGCCTGACCCTTGCAGTCATCCAATGAAGTAGTACGCACTTCAACACATAAAAAAAGGTTAAGTCACCTGATATCACCCAACTTTCCCAGGTACATATCAAGTCTCTCTTCCTTCACAATTCTGCCGCTGGACAGTTCATCTTGTATCGACGTCATAGTTTTACGGTAATTCCTCTTAAGGTTTAAGCCCAGGCTCCTGGCGTTGTGCCACAACAAACACAGCTCAAGTTGGAGGTTTTGTCGACTGAATTCAACTCTTATATCATGCAGTTCCCTCTCTGTGACTCCCTGAGACATGAAGCGTTTCCTCAGATACTCTAAGTCCTTCTGCACTGCCATAGCTATTCATGGAAACAAAAATAAGAAACTCATTCAGGAACGCCGGAATTTTCCATGTAAATGCAAGTGACCCTAAGGGATTAAAATGTAACTTCTCCTCCAAAAATCTATAATTTTTTAGCAAATAGATAATGGGAATAGATTTTCCGTTCCCTGCGAGATTTTCTAAGGCACTTTCTACTGCTACGTCGGTTTTAGAAACAGTCAGAAAAATTTCCTATAGTGAAGTCTGATGGTCCGAGTGGGCTGGACCTCAAACGGACTGCTACTGGAATTACTTCGTGCTGATTGGTCGAGAGCCACAGTCAATAGAAGTATCGACAATGTCAAGTCAAATTCGATTTGTGAGAACCTGGAGATCAAAGTCAGTATCAGAGCACCTACGCACCTACCCCTCCCCTAGCCGAACAACAGTCAACTGATAACAAGTCAGGGTTAATGTTGGGTTAGTTTAGGGGTAGGTCCACAGTTGGTCCGGTACCAACGTTGATCAAAATGTGCTTCTTTAATACCTATTGATAACCTCTGCCGTAATGACATTAGCAGTAAGACTCCACCGGCGTATACAAAGGTTGATAAGAAACCTTCATAATTTCGTACTTACCTGTCATAACGATGTCAGTGCTCAAGTTTCGAGGTGCACGGCAGAGAAAACATTGATCCAACTTCTGTCTCATTACGCAAAACTTCTCCATAAACATCACCCGGTTTTCTGTAACTGCCACTGTTACTCTGGTCATTCCTTTCAAACTGCTCTCCAGTCTTTTCCACTCCTCCATCTTGTCGGCAAAAATCGTTTTTAAGCCTGTAAGACGTGCTTGTAATTTCTGCTTGGTGAGTCTCATCTCGTTCGGATGACCGTAGGCACGTATCTTCACTTTCTCTATGTCGCATAGCTGCTGTTTAATAACGTTGCTGTATCGCAGGCTCGTACGAATAGGGGTGAGACAGCGAGGACAGGACTTGAGTTTAATCGCGCCACTTTCTTCGTCGTCCATGTACCTGCAGAAAAGAGTGTGATATAGAATGTGCTATTTCCTGAAATTTGTCTCCTTTTCCAGGTAAAATGAAAACGTTTTGAGCCCATATAAGGCTTTTTGTCAGCGGTATGTTTATTAGTGACACTAAGTACTTCGTAGATACAGAGTGGATTGTCTTGCAAGTGTACTTAACGCCACAGTCGACCACACCGCTGACGCGGCGATTTTGAGTAATGAATCCATTTTCTTATCATTACTGTCCATCCTCTATTCCAATTGGAATCTTATGGGTCTCTAAAGTTTCTTAAGTAAAATAAGCCGCTGATTGTTTTCGCTGTATTTTCAAATACTTTAACAAAAATTGGAATCAACTTACTTGTCAAGTCCTGTTACTTCAAATATGTGTTTACAGTCTGATAGTTTGATGAAACGTGCATCGTCTTGGTCTTCCTCACCAAAGAAAATTTCAGTAATGGGAGACCCGTCATTCTTGTCACAGGAGACACAAACACACTGCTCTCCACATAAACCGTGGCAGATATGACGACATCTTCCGCGTTTGATGATTTTGTTGCACCGTACGTTGCACCTTGGCCTGTTGCATAACTCTCCACAAAGCTTAGAGCACTTGTGATGCGGACATTTCCACGTGCATTCTTCACTGCATGGCACGCACAGCTCACCACACTGTTTTGCGCAGTAGTTATGCACACATCGGTTTTCACATTGCCTTGAACACGGTGGACACGCTGCGATGCAAGATTCTCTACACTTGTGCGAACACACTAACAGACGATCACACCTTTGGTTGCACCGCTTATGAATTCGACCCATTCGACATTCTCCACAGGTTCCAGAACACTGGTGACCACATTCTAATATGGAGGAGCAGGGGACTGGGCATTCGTCGGGCTTAGCAGAACACGCGACTGTCACATCATGTCCACATGGCCAATCCCGTCTCTTAACGCGTTTTTTGCAGTTTTTCGTGCATGGTTCTCCACATAAGTTTTGGCACTGGTGACCACACTGCGGGAGCTTCTTTTCGCAGTTTTCCTTGCACTTCACCCTTTTCTCATTATGACCACACCTCATGGTATTGAAATGCCCACAAAGTGGTAGCATTTTCCGCACCGGAACCGCACAATTCGTTTCACACGCTTCGAAACAAAGCTTGGGGCACTTGTGAGAGCAGCCGTTGATGGTATTACGGCATGGCTCTATACATCTGTAGTTCTCGTGTTCAACATCATCAGGATGACAGAGCTGTTTACATGTGTGACCACACTCCAAGCGCACGTTACATTCACGCTGGCATCCCCCATTAGGAACCTTTTTCTTAAAATCGCTGGCGAGTTTGACGCGGACTTTTGTGTGGTGAATCTGGCAAACCAGCTGTAAATTGCTGCAAATTCTTCCATTCGCTCTGAGATCTGTTACAATCTTCCGCCAGATGTCACTGTGAGTGGAAAGGAGGTCAAAGTTTCCGATGCAGTAGAAACCTTTCTTTGCACGAGAGAGAGCCACGCATGCACGGTTGACAATCTTCAGAAATCCGACTTTCTTATCTTTGTTACTGCGCACGAGTGACAGAAGGATGATGTCGTTTTCTTCACCTTGAAAGTTGTCAACTGTTGTCACACGTACACCTCTCAAGGATTGATCTTTTTCAGCTTTGAGAGATTCTCTGATGGCAAACATTTGTCCCATGTAGGTTGTCAGCAGGGTAATTTGATCGGCTTTGTAACCTTGCTGCAGTAAATATAGACATAGCGCGACCAAAAACTTGGCTTCGTGCTCATTCACGTGACTGTGCGACTGATAACACGACACTTCCGTGTAATTGTGGCTGATGAAGAACATGTTCTTCTTCATTCCTTTGATATCTTCATATTTCTCCACCGACTCGTCATTCTCTAGATCGTCATAAATGTGTTTCATCAGGGCAGCGATTTCAGGTCTCATACGATGCTGTACGTTTAGCATCCCGCATTGCATTCCAACATTCACCATTCGCTCAAACAGGGACACATCCAGCTTGAACCTCTTGGCTAAATCATAGACTGCGGGGGTGGGTCTTAGCTGCTGATGATCACCAATTAAAATCAAATGCTGACAGCCTGGAGTCAATGAAGTAATAATGTGAGCCTCGAGTACTTCAGCGGCTTCTTCGACTAAAACAATTTTGGGGCGAATCCGCTGAAGTATACGGCGGTTTTTGCCGGCGCAGGTGGTTGTCATGCCAATGACACGTGCATTCTTGAGAACGATTGCGTTCTCCTCCTCCCGCAACTCGTTCAAGCGAGCCTGAAATTTTTCTAATTCGGGTTGTTTGTCTTGTATTTGTTTTAAATAGTTTTTCTCAGCTTTCTGGAGCCATAGCCTGTATAGATTCCAGCGCTGTTGTTGCGATAACCCTTGTGAGAGGAATAGGCGCTTTTCTTCGTTCTCAGGCATAACTTCTACAGCTTGGAGGTTTCTTTGTAGTCGCAAGGGTCTTTTAGAGTCGTTGATTTCGCAAATCAGCACATCTGAGGGCTTGGTTACGATGTGTAAGTCACTTTCCTCTTGAGCATCGTCTTCATCGGCAAAGGTGCGGAACGAAACTTGCCTTTGAAAATCTTCGTCATGGAAATCACAAGTATCTGTGTCCTTGAGGTCTTTTGCATCCACGTGTTTCTCCACATCAAGCCATTTACAGAAGAATTCGTTCGCGTTACGTTTATTATGGTTGTCGAATTGTCTCTCAAACCACCGGGCGTGGCGTTCTAACATGAACTGATGTATCAAATGAAAGGACAGGACTCCTCTTCTTGCAAGCTTCATTACCAGTATTGACAGGTCTAGAGCTCCATCCTCCTTCAGCGCTCTAATTTTCTTGTTAGTCTTTGTTCTCGCTCTGGTAATTCTGCCAGGAATTTCCTTGTTTTCACGAGCTTGTTCGCGAACGAAGTGGAGCATATTGGGTTCAAGTTTTTCACTTTTAGACCGCCCACCGACACGAACAATCCCTATGAGGAAGACAAATGCAAAATTGAGAATTTCAGATCGCTTTAGGGACCAGTTGTCCCTTTTTCACCTGAGGGTGGTGGTTGGTCAGGGGAGGATTAGGGGGATCAGTCATCAGTCGTCAATAACAGAGTGTAAAGGGGGACTATGGAAAATTGACCGCTAATTAAATGCAAATGAGGCGGGGGGGGCGGGGGAAGGGTGTCATAAGAATTTTAAAGAGCCTTAAGGGTGGGATTAGGTAAATCTTACCTTGCATTGGCAGAAGTCCTTCCAGGAACTGATCCAGGGCGTGATTCGTGTAAGACACCATTAAAATTGGTGTCGGCTCATCCTCTCCTTCCCAGAGGGAAGCTGTCTCCAAAAGAACACGCGCGATTTTCAAACCCACATATGTCTTCCCAGTCCCTGGCGGCCCTTGAATGACAGCAAACTTTTTGGTCAGCGCCAGTTGAAATGCTCGCAGCTGTGAGTCGTTAAAACCCAGGCTGTCTCGGTAGTCCTGCAATTCGAAAGCGTTCACAAGATCTTGGCTATCAGTGGACATGTCTTCCTCGTCACTGTAAAGCACATCTTCGCTCGAAGTCAGACGGTGCTGCACAAATCCAGAGTTTCTGTCTCTGATAATGTCATATTCAACAAACGGGCGCAACTCACTGCTACCATCTATTTCATCTTGTAATATTCCACTCATGTTGTAGTCGAAGTTCGTTTGATGCTTGTGATCTGGAGCACCAATGACACTCTTACACTTCACAATGTGCTTTTCAAAGGGCAAGTCTCCAGGATATATTTCTTTCATACCTTCTAACACATATCTGTACGCTTCAAAGAAGGCTTTGGATTCGACCATGTCAAATTTCGTCTTGGAATCGATCCATTCATTTAATGTTTCGAGATCCACACCTTCAAATCGCACATCAAGCTCACCCAGGCAAAGTTCTTTGGGATTTCGACCCTCGACTGTGGCAAAAAAAGGCGTGTAAAAGTCATCCGGTGCTAAACACAAGAGGGAACCATTCTTGAAACGCTTACATCTGTCCCAAGGGACTTTCCTCACAGTGTGGTGAAATGCGTCAAACCGGATCCTGTAGACCTTTCCTTTTGCATTACATACGGGATACAACACAGTGACGTCTCGGTAGAAGTACACGTCTTTGGCGCGTTCTTTGTCCTTGCTGCCACTAGCTGCTAGGCCGCCGCTGTCCCTCCGAAGCTCCATGATAGCTTCCCGCAGTGGTATGATAAAGTCTTCTCGAACAAGCCGAAACTGAACATCTAAGTAATGTTCCAGATCTCTGTAGCCGCGCTGGTCGACAACATTGACACGAAGAAAGTGATTATGTGAAATGCTAAGATCTGAGGCTTTTGGGAAAACACTGAGTTCTCGAAAACTCTGCGGGGGCTCGACTTCCAACTCCTCTTCTTCGTCCCAGTTAGGCATCATTTCTTGATTAATGACTCCTTGTCGCAGTTCTTTGACTTGGGAAACTTTCTTTTCCAGTGTACCTACGTCGTGTAAACGCCTTTTTGCTTTTAGTTGCATCACGGTGTCTTCGAGCGCAAACACAGGAATTTCGTGAGCTACTTCGCGTCCAAATCTCTGCAGGAAGTGGAGAAATACTTCCGCCAAACTGAAGATCAGATCGGATGATTGGAACTTATCAAATTCTTTTCCTGCATAAAACATCATTCGGCTGATGAAACCAGACAGTCGTGAACACATGAAATTGCTTTCTATCACCAAACGTAACAACTCTTCAACATGACATAAGAGTATATTACGGGAACAACAAAGCTGATGGAGTACACAGATGGTAAGCCTCATGACACCTGGATTTATTTCTGTCTTGGAACTTAGCAACGCTTTGAATCTTTCAGATCTGAGGTCTAGTTCCAATATCCTATTTTCATCTGAATCTGCTTTCCATATTTCCTCCAAGGCCTTGTATCCTAAAGGTACCGCCTCCTCTTGACTCTCCGCTCCCCTCGTATCTGTTAGGCGTCGTCGTTTAGGCGAGAAAGCTTGTGAGTCATATGACCATTTATCGCTCTCACTACGTCGCCTTCCTTCCTCAAAATCGGACGTTCGGTTTGTTCTGCCAAAAGTAGCAGCTTCACCGTATCGTCTCTTGCGGTTTCGCCCCATATTACAGTTTCTAGTCATATGAATATTTTCTATCGTGAGCGATGTCTTGGTTCATTGTTGGCCAACTTTGTTTAAACGTCGCTGTCGACAAAATGATTTCAGTTTAAAATATTAGCATTACCATGGAAGAAATTGCCAAACTGTTCGTGGAAGATATGTAGAAAAATTTGAAATGACGAAATGTGAAATTCTCAAAGGAAACGTTTCGGAATTCACCACAACGCACATTGACCTTCGATAATTATCAAAAACAACATAAAAACCTTGAAAACATGATTTCTTCGCTTTTGTTTACCCGCAGAAAGTTCTCCTTTCTAACATTCCATACACCGTACATAATCTGAATTTTAGATGGAAAATAACTTACCCAACGACATTATGTTAACATTATCTAACTCTCCTTCCCTTGAGCATTAAATCGGTTTTCTAAAAGCTAGGTTTAGTTACCTCAGCGAAAAAAATATGCGTAATGTACGAGGGCAAAAATGGCTTCCCATACCAATGAAACTCTCGCTGCTGATAACGCATAATTGACCGAAAATCTCTCTTCATAGATCACAAGGGCTACATCACAGCTAAGCAACAAACTAGTTGCTCGTTATCAGCCTCAAATGCCTTTCTTTAAATCTGCACAGCCGATGTTAATGGTAACAAATGTAAACCTTTGGTACTCGATCAATTCACTCTTACATAATTCTTGAACAAATCATCCTCATTTCAAGCTTGTAAGCATTATATATTTGTCACACAGTTACATGAAAAGGAAACTGCTTTTCGATTTTCACGTAGCTAGATCTCTATGTTTAGACTACAGCTCTAAACACTGCCAAAAACGTGCAGGTTTTCCTGTGGATAAAATCAATGTTATCCAACGTAACTGCACGATGTAATTTCAAGGCTCCTCTGCGCTGAATTGTAACTTTGCTGCACCAGTTGTTTTCTACACCACACTACAATCAATTTTCCGCATACATAAATACTATTTCTACATACCTTGACCTTTTTAAGAGCTGTTGAAAAGAACTTCCTCCGTAACAGACATAGAAAATGAAAACATTACTTACTGTTTACTCTTCGCGGAAGCTTCTTCGAGACATCATATCAATTCCGAGAAAAGCGTCTTCCTCGTGATTGGTTGAATGTTCAGAGTCGACACGCAAACGAATCGAATTTCAATTTCAGTTAGAACCATTACACCAAGGGTTATATGTGGGAAGAGAGGAGTTTACTCGTTAGTAGTGTCTATACAACAACAATAAAAACACGATGGATCAGCTGTGAAAGAATCTAGCGTGACCTTTTCACGACTCTCCGAAGCATCAGTTTTTGACTCGTGCAAACGAGTCTCTATGGGGACTCCGATGAGCAAATGAGTCACTGGCTCAATCACTCACTGTGGTAATGAGTTGTCCCGAACTCTACCGAGCGCGAAACCAGATTGGAGTAGTAACCGCGCATAAAACGATCGAGAGGCTTTTTTAGAGATTTATACTATATTTTCAAGCATTGTTGCTTGAAATATCACCTTCCAAGTGAACAAAAATTTATCGAGTTCAGGCACAAAGCTAATATTGTTAATTGCTTTGATTTTTTTTTATCTGATGTAAAACAAGAACCGTGTAAACATTGGCGGCTGGATCGATGAGAAGCGGACGAAAATAATCATGTGCTTTCCTGACTAAAGAAATTTGTGGAATTTATTGCCACATGTCTTTAATATCAATCAGTCGAAAAAAAACTTGCAGTCACATAAAATGCGTTCAGAGGTGTTTCCGTTCCGAGGCAGAAAACCTTAAGGTTTGTTATCAGATGCAAGTGCGAGAAAACTCTGTAAACGAAGATCATCATGTTACGGTGCAAATATGTATTGAGCTACTGCGAGGCGAAACGTGACTTAGTAACGGAGAGTAGTGGAATCTGGCTTGTGCAGGGGGAAGAGCGATTTGGATTGCGGTGTCTAAATTGACGAATTTTGCAAACAGCAATTTAATAAGCGCAGGATACTATTTTGTACTATTTTGTAGATTTTACTTGCGATTATTAGTCTGTGGGTTGGATGGATGATTTTGATTTGCCGGAGATAAGAGAAACCTTACATTGCTACAAGACCAATAATTATAAGTTCACAACCATGTTTCATCTCTAGGTCAAGTAGTTTATGCACAAGTTGGCCGTAGGTATTCTGCATGCGCCGTTAAATTTAATTTTCATTACCTGGATCTCCTTAGAAGTAATCAGAATCACTTCTTGCGAGAACAAAAGAATTATAGAGGTGGGAAAACAAGGATCACTTTTTCACCACTAGCTAAAACTATTTCTCAAATATTCTGATTTCGAGACAAGACATATTCGTAATTGATAAGAGATGTCACGCAACAAAATCGAACGTGACTAGTACTAGTAGTCTTTGTGGCAGTTTGCTTCGTGGAATTACTATGGTCTAAAATCGAACAACATCGGACACCACAGTCCAAAATCAGACACAAGTGTCTAAAATCGGACCCTAGTGTCCAAAATTGGACACTGGTGTATAAAATAGAACATTGGTGTCTAAACTCGGAAACTAGTCTCAAAAATAGAACACTTTTGTCTAAAAATATTTGATACTAATGTCTGAAAGCGAACACTAGTGTCTAATATCGGACAACAGTATCTCAGATCAGACACTTGCGTCCCAAATCGGACAACATCAGACGCTAGTGTCTAAAATTGTATTCTAATGTCTAAAATCGGACACTAGAGTCCGAAATTAGACACCAGTGTCTAAAATCCAACGATAGTGTCTAAAATGAAACAATGGTGCATGTCTACAACCAAACATTAGTGTCTATAATCGGACACTAGCGTCCAAAAGCGGACGCCAGTGTCTAAAGAGAATTTGGCCCGTTTGCACGCATGCGCAATTGTTGAGACTGCTTTGTAGTCATTTTTTTCCAGTTTTTATTTTATCAATGCCCTCTAAAGCGACAATAAGAATGATTATGATAGTAATCAAGTTAATATTTTGGGGAATGAATATGTTTTCAGCTCTTCTTAGAATCCTTTTCACACCTGTCCGGCGGCTTGGGCTAAAATGAATTTGAGTAAGTCCCAAAACATATTAATGCCCATGAACATGAAGTCTCTTGTTTTATTAGACTTCTTAGGTAAGCGTTTGAAAGCATCCTCTAAATCTAGTTTAATTGGTCCATTTTTTTCAGCGAATAAATCAACTTGTTTCAATATTCGGAGAGAATTTTCTCGAAAAGAGCTGACTTTGAAACTTCTACACAATAGCCCGCTTAGCATGCTCTTTCTAACGCAATATCCAATTTTTTAAGGAAATAAAAGCCAAGAATATTCTTTTCTTCTAATAATCGGTGGGGATTTTTGTTGAAATTTTCTTTGAGGGTGGATGTGGCAAATGGTGAGCAGAAACTTCTAGAAAACGCTAAAACCCTAACCCTATTTTTCCGATTCGAAAAAAATGCATTAGACGCCGCGTAACAACAAGCAAGCCGTCAAACGTCTGCGCATGGGCGAATATTGCAACGACTAGGTAACGTGCTTTCAGGCTGTCAGAGCAAAGTTGTCTCACGCAAGTTACGAATAACAGCGACACAAGGCAGTTAGTCATGGTGTTTAAAAAGCGAATAATTTTTTGGTAAAGCTCAAACAGAATGGTAAAATAACAGGATACCCATATTTGCATAAGTTTTGCGTTGAGTTTTCCTTTTCTCTACTTTCGGTTCTTTTTACAGATTTCTATGAACGCTTCAGTTTTCTTTCACTGTTTCAGCGAGAGAGCGGTTGTTTCTTATGTTTATCCTTTGATATTTTGCGCGGGAATTTGGCGCGCGACAGGCCAGAATTGATCCCTTCGCGCATGCCCGACGTTTGACTGTTGTGTTCGTCATTCGTAACGACGCGCCATTCGCTTTCTGCTTAGTGCTTCTTTTCCAGCGCTCTGTGGCGCTCGTTTTTGTTCACTTACAGTCCGCACCCTACTTTTATATACAAAGGAAATCAAACTATCTGTTACAAACTTGTATAAAATTCTCTGACGTTTAGCCTAAACCATGCACGCGAGACGTACAGCAACAAATCAAAACTATTTTAGCTTTGCCCTTCATGTTACACCGCCTAGTCTACTAAATGTATAATTAATAAGCTGCCGATTACGTTTTAAAATCAGTTTTAAACCTTTTTACGCCTCATCCACGATCCTGTAATTTTCCATGTTCGCTTGTTCTGACCAGGCCGCGTGTCTCGCACCATCCATCTCAGGAGCTAATTGGTTTCCGTCTTCCAGTCTGTGATGTGCTCCACCAATCACAGCTCCGCATTCAATGCACGTGCTTTTCTGATTGGCGCCACCACACTCACCTATAGTGTAGGGATGTCCGTTTGGACATTTGAACCAATGACCTTGTTTAAAGCCCATGGCAGATACGATTTGTTGTCTCTCTTCTGGCGTTATCGGCCAAAGACTTGGGTAATCCGTCCTATAATAAACGAAGAGGAAACTAATTTGTTTTACACTATCTCCATCGACATCGCCGTTACTGTTTCAGTTTTTACGACCTTACTGTGCCTTAGAAGTCACAGATTTCAAGATTTTGTTTCCTTCACAAAAGGCAGCCGAAACAAATCGCCGCCACAGGAATCCCACTCGGGATTACGCTGCCCACAGGTAAAGTAACCAAAAGTGAAGACATTCAGAATATTAGAAAGATTTAGAAAAAAAGTACGAAAACGGCAAATGGCAAATGACTCGCTCGTAAATGTGGTTCTAAATCGATCTATTATAGAGAACATTTTTCACAGACAGAAGCGAATAGCAAATTTTCTAACTTCTTTTTGTTTTAGATATTTCATTACAGTTACCCCAACCATTTCGTCGGGCTTTGCTGATAGTTTTTCGGTGTCTTTTAAAACTCCTGGGTAAAGAGAAAGTCACGTTGTGTATGATATGATTGTCTTAAAAACGAAAGTTATCATCTGATGACCCACCTAATTCCAGATAACATTTCTAGTAGTTCGTCAAGCCTCTCGGTTTGTATATGTTTGCCACTGGACAGCTCATCCTGCACATCTCTCAAAAGGTTACCATGCGATTCCATCAGCGTCAGGTTGAGTTTTGTAATGTTGTGTTTCAGCAGACACAGTTCGAAACGCAGATTAATCCTCGTACATTCCAAGTTTATGTCGCACAGCTCTCTCTCTCCGAGACTGTTCCGGATAATGCACGTGTTTTTAAATACTCCAATTCCTCCTGGAGAGTCAAACCTAGTAACCAAATAATGCAAAAAGGGGTTACTTCCATAAACCGAGTCAATCCCTTCGCCGTCAAAAGAAAACCCCCGCCCCCTCCCTCCCCTGCTCCTATATCCATCCCAGTTTCCTTATACATCTTAATACTAACTCAAGCTTAAAGTTCAAAACCTTCACCTTTACTTGAGAGAGGATGTGTTACAGTCAGAGAGGTAGTCAGTCCGTCGGGAGGGGGGTTGGGTATTGCAAGACATTTGGTTACAGCAACTTAATTGGCCACAACAGAGGCCTGTCTCTCAGGAATTTTTTAAATACAAGGATTCAAAACGCGCCAAACGAAAAAAACACGCTTGTAAACATACCTTCTGATTGACTCCTGTTGTTGGGAAGCTTTGCTTTAAACGCGAGAAATCGCTCCATCAGCATCACCTGGTTTGTGACTACAGCTGCCACTACTGAGTTGGATATTTTGTTGACACGCTTCATCAATACACTCCACTCCTTCTCAGCTGCAAATTTCGGCCGTAAAAGTTGCAAACGTTCTTTCAAATCTTTTCTCGTAGTTTCGATCTCATCCTGATTCCCGTTGACCTTGGCCTTCACTTTCTCAATGTCGAGCAGCTGCTGTTTAATAACATTACCGTATCGCTGGCTCCTTCGGATAGCAGTCTTGCAACGAGGACAAGTTTTCAGTTGAATCACGTGACGATTATCTTCGCTGTTAATGGGCATGTCCATGTAGCTACAAAAAATTACGGTAAAGAATATCATTATTGTCTAATCTTGCTTGTTCGGAATTGTTATAATCAGAGCTAGATAAACAAATTTAACAATGAAAATGAACTTTATGCTCTCATGTACCTACCGACATCTGAGCCGAGAGTTAGTTGTGCTACCCACTCATTTCAACATCTATTTAACGAACCGGTCGGTATAACTTTCACATTTAACGAAAACATTTTGATCCAAGTCAAAGATATAGTTAAGTTCTGGCGCTAAAGAAGGTAAAATTGTTAATTTTCAAATAAGACGTTCAGTCGTTCCAATACTGTCCTTCTTAACTTTATTTTCTACCCGAACTAAGGACCTCCTTTTACTGTCTCTGAAAGACTGAATGGGAGCCGCCAAACTATAGCCCACTAATCCTCATCAGTTTAATTCGGTCATAGATCCAGGGCTAGCATAACAGTTTTGACAAGAATAGCACCAGTTTGTTCCTAAAAAGATCCTATAATGAGGCCAAAGCCTATTGGGGCTTACCAAGTCATAGTGCAGCATTTTCGGCAAACAAATACTCACTAATCAAGATCTTTTACCGCGAAGATGTGTTTGCAGTCCGGAAGCTGAATGAAACGTGCACGAGATTCGTCTTCTCCACCTAAAAAGATTTGGGTGATCGGGTCGCCATCGTTCGTCATACACACAGCACAAATACATTGCTCTCCACACAAACCTCGACAACGATGGCGACGACGGTTCTTTCCACATTTGAGGAGCTTCTTGCAGGGCCTGTCACATCTTGGGCGATCGCACAATTCACCATACAACTTGCTACACTTGAAATGAGAGCATTCCCATTTGCACTTTTCAGCGCAAGGCTTGCAAGCCTCCCCACACTGGTAAGCACATTTCGAATGCACGCAATGGTTTTCGCAAGAAACCGTGCAAGGCGGGCAAGAGCTTGTGCACCCCGCCCTGCAGACATGAGAGCAGACCAACAAACGGCTACACTTCAGTTTGCAGCGCTTATGAACTCGACCCATGCGACACTCGCCACACTTCCCGGAGCACGAGTGACCACATTCCAAAGTGGCACCACAAAGGACTGGGCAATCTTCCGGAGTTGCCGAGCAGGCAATCTCAACTTCATGACCACAAGGCCAATCTTTTCTCTTGACAAGCTCTTGGCATTTTCTTGTGCAAGGTTGACTACAGTATCTCTGACAGCGGTGGAAACAGGGTAGCTTTTTATCGCACGTTACTCGGCACTGGACCTTCTTCAAATCATCTCCGCATTTCACGGTTGTCTTATGCCCGCAGGATGGTAAAGCCTTCTCCACCACCACTTGACAGTATGTGTCGCATTTCTGCCAGCAAAGCTTTGAACACGTGTGGTCACAGCCAACGATTTTCTTGACGCACGGCTCTCCGCACCGATATTCCAAGTGATCGACATCATTTGGGTGACATGACCGTTTGCATGCATGCCCGCATTTCAGGCGCACTTCACAGGGACGCTGACATCCCCCTTCAGGAGCTTTTCCTTCGAAATCTTCGGCTGTTTCTGCTGTGATCTCTTCATTGTGGCTTTGACATATGAGAGTTAAAGACTCTCCAAAGCTACTACTTGCTTTTAAATCGCCGACAATTTTGTTCCAGACTTCACTGTGTTTGCAGAGAAGGGTGAAGTTTCCAATACAGTAAAAGCCCTTTTTAGCACGAGAAAGCGCCACGCATGCACGGTTTTCCATCTTGATGAACCCAGCCTCGTCTTCTTCGTTACTGCGCACGAGCGATAGAAGAATGATGTCATTTTCTTCACCTTGAAAGTTGTCGACTGTTGTAAGACGCACTTGGCCGAGGTCGTCCCTTTGTCTCACTTGGACGCAGTCTCTGATGGCGAACATTTGCCCTGTGTAGGTTGTCAGAAGGGTAATTTGATGGGATTTATAACCTTGTTGTAACAGATACCGACACAAGGCCACCACAAACTTAGCTTCGTGATCATTCACATGGCTGTACGAATCTTCGCAGGGATTCTCTAAATGACTGTGGTTGATAAAGAACATGTTCTTCTTTATTCCTTTGATATCTTCATATTCCTCTACTGTCTTGTGATTCTCAAGATCGTCATAAATGTGTTTCATCAAGGCGGCAATTTCAGGTCTCATACGATGCTGTACGTTGAGGGTGTCACACTGAAGTCCCACATTTACCATTCTTTCAAACAGGGACACATCCAGATGGTACTTCTTGGCTAAGACATACACTTCCGGTTTAGGTCTGAGTTGCTTGTGATCACCAATCAAAATCAGGTGTTGACAGTCTTTGGTCAGTGACGTAATTATGTGGGCCTCCATTACTTCAGCGGCTTCTTCAACAATTACAATTTTAGGGCGAATCCGCTGGAGTATGCGGCGATATTTGGCGGCACAAGTGGTGGTCATTCCAATGATCTTCGCACTTTGAAGAATATGAAAGTCTTCTTCTTGCATCACTTCAAACTTACGCGCCAATGCTCTTTCGTAATCTGGCTGTTTTCTCTGAAGTTTCTTCATGTGAAATTTCTCTGCTTCCTGAAGCCACAATCTGTACAGCCTCCATCGTTCAAGTGGCGACAATCTCCACAAGTTGTAAATATTACGTTTCTCTTCACCAATAACGTCCTCTCGAAGAAGATGGTTACGAAGCATAAGCGGTTGTTCAGTGTCTTCAATTGTACTGATAGTTACCTCTGACGACTGGGTTTCTCTTTCCTCTTCGTTATCTACGAAGTTCCGAGCTGACTCCTGCGTCTGAAAAACCTTCTCCATTTTTACATCATGATCATTATTCTTAGTATTGTTTCGCTTAGCGTCGAAGTGCAAGCCCAACCATTCACATAACAAAGAATCTTTGTTGGTTCGAGATTTGTGAAACCATTTGTAATGACGATTCATCATGAATTCACTTAGAATCTTAAATGCGAGAATCCTTCTTCTAGAACATTTTAGGACAGCAACACAAAGATCGAGGGATCCTTCTTCGTTTAGTTCTCGGATCTCGTTTTGAGCACTTTTTCTTGCACTGTAGATTGCTTGTGGAGTTTCCTTATTCTCAGCAGTTTCATTCCGCCGCGCCCTCAGGGAACAGCGCTCCAACTTTTCACTGCAACGTCCACCAACGCGCACAATACCTATTATGGGTAAGACATTCCAGAAAAAATATAATTAAACGCATTTATGTACACACAAGTATTTACTTGAAAAAAAAGCTTAGTTTCAGTCCTTGGCTCTTTGTTAGAGACTTGGAACCCCAAGAGTTCTCACACACGTAAAATGCCCCCCTTTTGTAACTTTACCTTCCATCGGTAGGCCAGCTAGGAAATCGTCTAAGGCGTGGTTCGTGTACGACACCATCAAAATTGGTGACGGTTCACTATCGTTCTGCCACATAGGGGCGCTCTGTAGAAGAACACGTGCTATCTTGTGACCAACGTACGTCTTCCCAGTCCCTGGCGGTCCTTGAATGACGGCGAACTTTTTGGTCAGTGCCATTTTGAAAGCGTTCATCTGTGACTCGTTGAAGCCCAGATCTTCTGGATTGAGTTCCGAGTCGTAAATATTCTCGACACGAGCGGGTCGGTCGGTTACTGGGCTGCCATTTTCGGAAGCTTCACTACTGTCATCACCGGCACTTGGTTGAGAGGCCGTTGAGTCCACCCCTTCTTCTATCATTCCACTCAAGTCGAAGAAACCACCAGTGTTGATTTCATGCGCAGGTGGCTCCACATCTTGATTGCATCGTACAATGTGTTCTTCAAAGGGAAGTCCACCCGGCTCAATTTCTTGCAAGCCCTCCAAAACATGTCTGTAGGCTTGAAAGAATGCTGGGGATTCTACCATATCAAACTTCTTTTTTTCCTCAATAAACCGATTCAGATTTTCGAACTGGACGTCTTCAAATCGCACTTCAAGCTCGCCAACATAGAGGTCGCGTGAATCTCGATTCTCCACGATCGCAAATAGAAGAGTGCGAAATTCATCTGATGAAAGACAAAGGAGAGAGCCCAGTTTGAAAAGCTTGCTCTTCTCCCATCTCACGCGAGCTATATCCGGGTGAAACGAGTTGAACCGGATTCTGTAAACCATACCCTTTCCGCTGCATACGGGATACATTATTGTGACGTCATGGTACACGCGAACGCTTCGCGCGCGTTTGCTGTGATGCACGTTCCCTGCTCCCGGATTGTAGGACTTCTGAAGTTGTTCTATTCCACTGCGCAAAGGCAGTATGAAGTCTTCTCTTAAAAGTCGAAATTGCACGTCTAAATAATGATCCTGGTCTAAGTACTTTCCATCTACAACGTTTTCACGAAGGAAAGGCTTGCTGTAAGGTCTTAAATCTGCGGCTTGGGGAATCACGCTCATTTTGCGAAAATCCTCGGGTGGAGTTCGATGAGATTGATTCTGGCGAACTGTTTTCCAGCGATTTATATCATCTTTGTACTCCTTGACTTGATGAAGTTTCTTCTCCAACGTCTCTGCGTCTTCAAGGAGACCCTTACTCTTCAGATTACCCACCGTCTCATTCAGTTGGGCACTGGGAATGAGGTGAATTACGTCTTGTTCAAATCTCTGCAGCAACTCCAGGAAAACCTCTGCTAACAGCAAGACCAGTCTATCAGGCTGGTAACTGTCACTAAACGCCGAGGCATTGGACATCTGGCTGATAAACTTGGTTAGATGCAACTGTAAAAAATTTGTTTTAATTGCCATGCGCAGAAGTTTATTAGCAATCTCCTTTTTATCATTCGGTGAGCAGCACATGTGAATAGCTCGAATAACAAGCTTCATCAGATCGGGTCGTATTTCTTTTGCCTCCAGTAGAGCTTCAAATCGTTTAGATTTGTTGAAAAGATCCAAAATTCCCTCGTCAGGAGAGTTTGAATCACATACTTTTTCTAAGGCCTTATAATTGAGAGGATAGGAATCTCTTCCTCGTTGTACATGTGTTCCTGCCCCATTTCTATCAAATGCGGGTCTTCTTCCCCGGGAAAACTCATGTGAATGACGAGTTCTACTGCCATTTCGTTCCATTAATCCTTGTCCATTGAAAGAGACGCGCGGATTTCTTTCTCCTGTAACAGCTCTCTTCATTTTTGTTCTATTTTGAAGTTAGGGGAACTGTGCCATCGAGTGTTTGGCATACCTAAGGTCACTGAGGACTTCTTTTCTTCTTTCGAAAAAAAGAAAGAAAGAAAACGTTACCAAAAATTCTCGTGACAAAAGGTGGTAAGATAGTAAGTGGTTAGGGTTAGGGTTAGTCGGCCGGATTTTCCTGATTTGAGGAGTCCTGAAAAGGACTGTTGTTGCTTACAGTTACTATTGTTTCGAGAACCTCAGCGGAAGTCACTATCAGAGTCAATTGAAGAGCTACCTTTCAGTGGAGTGTAAGGAGTCTGGCTCGTAAATTTGATTGGTCAATTTTGCGCTTGAAAGTCAGTCGGTCGGTCGGTCGGTCAGCCATTCAGCAAGTTTGTGGTCGTGTTTGAAGCTTTCCAAGTTAAAGTAACTATTTGATAAACCTTGAGAATTGTTATTGATCAGCTAACGTTGATCAGCAGCATTTGCATCAATGCTTGTGTTTTTGAGGGTAACAAAATAAGACTAAAAACTCGTATACCTGAACTTAGTTTTGTAGGATTAAGGTGGTTTATAGATCTCTCCAGGAGTTGGTAAAATCGTTTCTACAGAAAACTGTATTTTAACAAGTTATGGATGATGAGCTGCTCATGTTTTTTTACCCAACAGCTTGGTATTCCTTAGATAGATCTATCTAAAGGCTTTCTAATGTAAAAATTACTCTAGCTGTTGAAGGCACTCTAATACTGATCCCAAGGGAACCCTACTATGCGTCTTGTTCGCTTATCCTCCTAGCCTACAGAGCAGGCGTAATTTTGGCGAGCGAGTACTCAGTATTTTTTCAGCGACAATTATGGCCGCCATCTTCGATTTTAATGGTAGTGGTGAGCTGGGGAGAGAAAGAAATTTTTACCAAGGGGGTGAGTGACGATCAAAACAAGGAGAGGGGTGGGGATGGGGAAAATATTTCTCCTTTCGCCCCTCCCCCCCCCCCCCCTTCCGATGCCTCTATTTCCAAATCATATATGGCCGGTTGAATAAGCGATCGCGAGTTTCTTAAAGTTAACTCGCCCTAATAAGACGCCTGAACTTCAGCTACCAATTTGTCTGTTTCTACTGCGCGCTACAGACATTGCAAATTTACATGTTATCGGTTATCATAATCTAGTTAATGCACTCTGGTGCTTTAGATCTTGATTCATATCATTCTTAAACAGCTTGAGTTTACCGATTAGATGAACGACCCCGGAAACTTATAGCTTCACGATGGTCGTGTCCATAGAAAGATTCTGTTCAGTCTAAAAACGAGCATGCGAAAAGAAACCGCAGAAGATACCAGAAATTCACTCGCTACAGAGCCGAACATTAAATATCAATACCGTTTTCAACGAGTGTGTTTTCATCTTAGTGAAATATTCTGAAGTCTCCAAGTTTAGAAGTACTGTTTTCTGTAGCATCGAGGATCTTTCGATAAAGGTAAGTATCTCAACTTTAACCTACTAAGTAAATTTGGAATTCCACACACATTTCGATCAAATTATTCAGGATGGAAATATGTTGTTTTCTTGAGAACGCTCAGATCCTGTGGGAAGTCGACGTACTTCTCTTTTACTATCAGATCGATTTCTTTACTAAAGTTGTGGAAATTCTTTCCAATAACCAGAATCAGGGCATTACCAAGTACAAAAGTCCATGTATTTGCACATAATCGAATTTCCGGGAATCTTGAAGGCCTTAAGCTTCAGTCGTTGAGAGTTAGTACTACTTTCTGAAATATTCAGGAATATTAATGATTAATACATACCCAAGACTCCCTTGAAATCGATTTGGTGTACCACTTATCACGAAAACAGGAAAAAGAAGGTGGAAAAGATGTAAACGTCACTTGAGCACTACCATCTTTCGGACTAGATTATTCTGCGAAACACTGCGAAGCGTATCAGGAATTCCGGGAAAAGCATCCTCTTCGTGATTGGTCGAACGCATGGAATGATTCTTGTGTCACGTAAGAAAAGCGAGATTCAATCACGCGACCAAGAAGTAATGTTATACAACCGCGAAAGTTTCGCGAATCTATTGCACTAGACTCTGCGAACTGACGCAACAAAATTCGAGCAAAAAATTGATAAGTTTACCATGAACGGTAAAAACTTTGTTAAGAAACGAGATCACCAAAAATTTGCATATTTATAAAGCATTATAAATTTGATTTTGTTCAAAAGAATTTCCACAGACCCACTACGTAAATGTCCCATTGTCTCTTAAAGACATATTACAATTCATTTCTAATTTAAGGCACTCATTAGCATATAGAAGCAAAACATTTTTCTCCAGAACCGTACACAAGTTATTCAGAAATTGTATATACGAAAAAATGTTTCATCATTCAAGCTCTCATTCTTCTAAATTCATTCTTTGTAATAAAATTATAGCCTACGTGACGATAAAGTAAACCAAAACCAAAACAATTCTCCCTTACATCGGTCAAAAACTATATTTACGTTTTAAATGGCTACTGATGAAACTCAAGGCCGTTCTGAATTAGTTGTTTTCAACACGGTACCGTCATCAATTATCCACATAATATATATACAATTTCTACATACCTTCACTTCACTTGGAGCCGTCAAGGAGAACTTTCTCCGCTAAAGACAAGGAAAATAAGGACAGCATCTGTGGTTCACATTTCGCAGAACCTTCCCCGAGGCAATTCTGAGAAAAGCATCTTCCTTGTGATTGATTGAATGTTCAGAGTTGATCACAAAAACGAATCAAATTTCAGTGACGTGTCCGTGAGTCAGTCAAAACCAATTAACTAAGGATTATGTGTGGAAAGGAAGTAGTTTGTTCGTAAGTAGTTTCTGGAGGGAAATGCGTCAAAAAAACAACAACAGAGAAATGATCGATCGATCTATAGCGAAATCCTAAGAGACCGTTTCTCAAGTGTGTGACGTAACAGTTTTTTTTTTCAAAAGGATAACTCCATTTTTAATAAGCTTAACCCTTTAACTCCCAGGATCTCATTAGTAATTCTCGTTACTGTCTGCCATACAGTTCTTGTGATGTTAGTTCTGAGAATTTGGTACCGAATCAACAAATAATCCCATAACTGATATTTTTCTTTATTCTCATCCTTTGCCTCTTTGATATTGTATTGATTTAGTAAGGAGAATTTCTGTCTTGGTCACTCGTCGGAGTTAAAGGGTCTGGATCTCCATAGAAGTAATCAGGATCATTTCTTATATCAACAAGAGAGCTAAAACGGGGAAAGCAAATACAAATTATTCGTCACCGACTAACACTGTTTTTTGAAATATCCTGACGGATATACTGACATTTCTTATATCAACAAAGAGAGCTAAAACGGGAAAAGCAAATACAACTTTAATTATTCATCACCGACTAACACTGTTTTTTGAAATATCCTGACGGATATACTGACATTTCTTATATCAACAAAGAGAGCTAAAACGGGGAAAGCAAATACAAATTATTCGTCACCGACTAACATTGTTTTTTGAAATATCCTGACGGATATACTGACATTTCTTAGATCAACAAAGAGAGCTAAAACGGGAAAAGCAAATACAACTTTAATTATTCATCACCGACTAACACTGTTTTTCGAAATATCCTGACGGATATACGGACATTTCTTATATCAACAAGAGAGCTAAAACGGGGAAAGCAAATACAACTTATTCGTCACCGACTAACACTGTTTTTTGAAATATCCTGACGGATATACTGACATTTCTTATATCAACAAGAGAGCTAAAACGGGGAAAGCAAATACAACTTATTCATCACCGACTAACACTGTTTTTTGAAATATCCTGACGGATACACTGACATTTCTTATATCAACAAGAGAGCTAAAACGGGGAAAGCAAATACAACTTATTCATCACCGACTAACACTGTTTTTTGAAATATCCTGACGGATACACTGACATTTCTTATATCAACAAGAGAGCTAAAACGGGGAAAGCAAATACGACATATTCATCACCGACTAACACGTGTTTTTCGAAATATATTGACGGTTCCGAGAGGACTGAATAAATAAGTCACTCAAGATAAGCTAACGTGACAAACGCCACTATATTTTTGTGGCGGTTTTCATCCCATATTCAGAGGGGATTTTCTTGGAATTTTTCTTTAAGAGCAAACAAGGGGAATGGAAAGCAGAAATCTCGAGAAAACTCGTCCGGGAAAAACAAAAAGTTAATGTTTTAGTGTCGAGAACCAATCAAATGATTCAATCTTTCCTGATAACGGTATTTTGACATGATCTACACCAAGGGAATATTCTCTTGTCTACATCCACCACGCTGATGTTGATCTTTTACTCTCATAGTTTTTTCGAGTTTCGATTAGGTTTAAACTGAGCTGGCTCCAAGAAAGCAGTGTACAAATTTAGATGTAATAATCGGTCACCCTCTATATGACAGCTATTTGCGATCAGAAAAAGTATTCCCAATTTATTTCAATGCAAAAGGACTGCTTTGGACGCCCGGAGGATTACTCAGGTCAATTTTTGCTGGTTATATGCCGCAGACCTCTCAGAGCCCCTCACCCCATTCAGGAGTCCAAGTAATGTGCTCCTGCCCCAACTTTGTGGCCAATTATTGACACCATATATATATATATATATATATATATATATATATATATATATATATATATATATATATATTCCCTTAGCTCCGGTTGGAGCATAGGCCATTAACCACTTCCGTCCTCCATCGGGTTCTGTCCTGGGCAAATCTTCCTAAAGTGGCCCAAGTGTGGCCCCAGTTTCTCATTTGGGACTCTACACCTCTTCTCCAGGAGTTCCATATTGACACCATATTGATCCATTTTTCAATCGCAAATTTTCCCATTACTAATTTCCTACTAACCAAAGTTTTGTCACCCCAAAATCCCGCAAAAACGTACGACCCCGACTCTGATAAAAATGAAACTTTTTTATCCTCAATCCAGCAGTAAACATGCGACCCATCCAGTGGCAAGTCCCCAAAACAAAATTACTAGAAAGTAACCTCCCCCCCTTCGGAAGGATTGGACGCCAAGTAACAACGCACTGCGCGTCTTAGCGGTTACTCTCCAGTGTTGCTTGTTGTACGTTTCCGTTGACCAACAGCTTGCTGACATGCTTTCGTATGCACAGAAAAAAAAAGTAAAGCTTAATCACAGGTTTCCTGTAAAAGATACATTTCCAATGAAACTTGACTCCAAATAAACAAGTCTTAGTTCAAATTCATTAGCCTCGCACCTTAAGTTGACGCTATGCAATCAAATCGGCGTAAACATGAATTCCACTTATCCTTCGCTAGGCCAGCGATACGCGAAAGAACAAATCACGATAGTTAAACTTTGCCTCTCATGGCACACCACCTAAATAATCTATTGAACGTACAATTAACAAGCTGAAACTATTGCATGCAAATCGAAGTAAAACTCTATTCCGCTCAGCCTATGCTAAGCACGCGGTACGCGAGAGAAAAAATCCTAATTGGTTTAGCTCTGTCGCTCATGCTACACTGTCCAAGGAGTCTACTGAAAGTATAGTCAGTGAGGTTCCAATTACGTTAAAAGCTCAGTTTTAAACCTTTTTTACGCCTCATCCATGATCATGTAATTTTCCAAGTTCGCCTGTTCGGACCAGGCAGGGTGTCTCGCACCATCCATCTCAGTCGCCACTTGGTTGTCTTCTACCAGTCTGTGATTTTCTCCACCAATCACAGCTCCGCAATCAGGACACGTGCTTTTCTCCATAGCGCCGCCACACTCAGTAATGGCATAGATATGTCCCTGGGGACATTTGTACCAATGACCTTTTTTGAGGCCCATGGCCGTCACGATCTGTTGTTTTTCTTCTGGCGTCAACGGTAACAGACATGGGTACGCTTTTCTGAAATGTAAGTAGTGCAAAATGTATTACCTTTACTATCATAGTCGTCATCGTCGTTATTATCTTCAATATAAAAATCCTAAAATGACAGAAAATTCTTGCGTCTCCTTCGAAACGGAAAGACCGAACAGATCACTTGCGTAGCAATTCTGAGCCTGGATGCTCACAAATTAAGTAATCAAAAGTGAAGACACCCGGAATAATGGAGAGATTTAAGAAAACGTTATCGCAAATAGTAACAGGCAGTGATTCAAATCTTGCTATTTGCATCTCGGCCGTTTGCTTAGTGGTATAAAAGTTTTTTTCTTGAGAGTGTGAGGCATGGTGGGCAAGGAGACAGCTCGTCATGGTTTTTCCCCAACTCGAACGTGCACGGATCAAACGGCACGTGATATATAATTATTGACTAGGTGAGAGGACCATACGGCTTGAAGGGGCATGTAATAATTTACAGACCGAGTGCAGCGTCAATAGGTCAATAAGTATTTTATTATATGACCGCCGCTCCTTAATTCTCCTTCTTTCTTACTTTAGCTCACATCTTGCGCGGCCGTAGACGTAGACAAAAGACACTGTCAAGTAACACACCTGATTCCCGACAGCATATCTAACAGCTCGTCTAATCTCTCAGTTTGAATTAGTTTACCGCTGGATAACTCATCGCGAACATCTCTCATCATCTGATCATGCGATTCCTCCGGAGTCAAGTTGCCGCTTGCGATGTCGTGTTTTAGCAGACACAGCTCCAATCGCAGATTAACCCTGGTACATTCCAGGTTTATGTCTTGCAGCTCTCGCTCCGTGACTTCCCCTGACTTTGCACGTTTCTGCAAATACTTCAGATCCTCTTGCAAAGAGAACCCTACCAAATGACACCAAAGTAAGCAATGATACCCTGAAGGAAGCGAACGATTATTATGGGAAATACTCGCAGGCTCACGTTTAAAAGAAAAAAATCATCGAGAGATCGCAACTCCTTAACTTTTTACCCTCCTCACAATATCAACACAATACCAAGCATAGAAGTGATGAGAATAAAGAAAAATATCACTTAGGGGATTACTAGTTGATCAAATACGAAGTTCTCCAAGTTGACACCATAAGAATTGTATGTCAGACAGTTAGGAGAATTACTAATGAGATCTTGGGAGTTAAAGGTTTAAACGATCAGTCATTATCTATAACCTGGGGAGGGGGGGACCACGGAAAAATTGATTGCTAATTAACAGCCAATGAGGAGGGTGGAAATTATAAGAATATTACAGAGCCTTAGTGGAGGCGCGGTGGCCTCATGGTTAGTGCGCTCGACTCCGGATCGAGTGGTCCGGGTTCGAGCCCTGGCCGGGGTTATTGTGTTGTGTTCTTAGGCAAGACACTTTACTCTCACAGTGCTTCTCTTCACCCAGGTGTACAAATGGGTACCAGCATGCGATGGACTGGCATCCCATCCAGGGAGGAGTTGCAATACTCCTAGCCGCTTCATGTTAAAGGAAACCGGAGTTAAGCGCCGGCCCCATGGGCCACTTGGGCCTGTATAAAGGCTTTATTTTATTTTTTAGGGGGGATCAGGTAAATTCTATTGTGACAGAACCAAAATCCTCCGCCACCCAACCTCCGAGGCGATAAATGAGACCTGTGCCTCATAAAAAGTTATCACATACCATGCTAGGGGCGAAAGAAAATGTTATAGCAGTGGCGGGGGGAGGGGGGGGGGGAATGTCAGTATGTCAGTGGAGGGTTAGCCAAGATGTTAAGGGAACTTTAACAATAAACCACAGAGGGTTCCATTTTCCCCAAATAGAGGCGATTATCTCAGTCTCTTTTACTGTCGGTAATTTCATTCACACGCTGAAAATGAGAAAAAAAACTTGCGCACGCACCTTCCACACGACTTTCGTCGTTCATTTGGCTCTGGGTCTCCATAAATAGTCCATGCTTCAGCTTCCGGTTTATCTCGGCAAATCTCTTCATCAGCATCACCTGGTTTTTGGTGACAGTGGCCATAAACATGTTCGACAATTTGGTCACACGTTTCATTAGTATGTCCCAGTCTCTCTCTTCATCTTCCGACTCAAGTGTCGGCTTCAAAGCTCTCAAACTTGTTTCCAAGTCTTTCTTTGCAACCTCAATCTCAACCGGTTTCCCGTTGACCTTGGCCTTGACTTCTTCAATGTCAAGCAACTGCTGTTTAATAATATTACCGTATCGCAGGCTCTTACGGATCCCCCTCTTACATAGAGGACAGGTTTTCAGTTGAATCACATCACAGCTCTCTTCGTCGAGATGGGACGTATCCATGTAGCTATGAAATAACGATAATGAAGACTGTTACGGGCATTGCATAATTCACACGAGATAAAATTGTCCACAAAACATGTCTAAGCTAACCCCACACACTGAGACTCCCAGAGCCCATGGCCAAGATCTGACAGTATTGGTTCTAATGGCGCAATGGCAGATCCAGGGAGAGGGTCCAGGGGTCAGGACCAGCCCCCTCCCTCCCTTATCAGACCTGTGGGTTTTGTCACTTTCAGTCGGTCACCAAAATTCTAGCAACACACGTTACTAATCAATAAATTAATTCAAAATGCTCTTGTCTTGAGAAAACTTCTCATCATATTTAGGCTACAGAATTTCAGAATCCGCCCTTGTAGCGGCTCTTAATTACCACATAATTCCACGAAATAAAGCTCTACTTTCGTTGAGCTTCGTTGGGTCTACAAATAATTACTGCGTTGGGTGAAAGAAAATCAAATATAGTAGACCATACTTACCGATCAAGATCTTCTACTGCGAAGATATGTTCGCAGTCCGGAAGCTGAATGAAACGTGCACCTTTTTCGTCTTCTCCACCGAGAAATATTTCGGTGATTGAGTGGCCATTGTTTTTGTCACACACGGCACAAATGCACTTCTCTCCGCACAAGCCTCGGCAGCGATGAGTCCCACCTCCGCATTTGAGGAACTTTTTGCAGGGCTGATTACATCTTGGGCGATCGCACAATTCACCACATAACTTGTTACATCTAAAATGGGGACAATTCCAATCGCACTTATGGGTGCAATAACTGCACGCCTCCCCACAAAGGCGTATTTTGCAAGCCGAATGACTGCATCGGTTTTCGCACGGCAACGTACATGGCGGGCAGGATTTTGTGCATGATGACGTGTACTCATGAGAACAAACCAGTACTTGCTTGTACCTGTTCTTGCAACGCACGTGAACTCGACCCATGCGACACTGGCCACAGGTTCCAGGGCACTGGTGGCCGCATTCCAAAACGTCCTGACAAAGGGTTGTGCAATCTGCCGGTGTTGCCGAGCAAGCAATACTGACTTCATGTCCACATAGCCAATATGTTCTCTTGACGAGCTCTTGGCATTTTCTTGTGCAAGGTTGACCACAGTGGCTCTGACAGCGGTGGGAACAAGGTAGAATTTTTTCGCATTGTTCTTTGCACTGGATCTTGTTCAAATCCTTGCCACATCTCACTGTTGTCTTATGCCCACAGGAAGGCAGAGTCTTCTCAACCACCTTTTGACAGAATGTGTCACATTTCTGCCAGCAAAACTTTGAACACGTGTGGTCACAGCCAACGATTTTCTTGACGCACAGCTCTCCACACTGATACTCCAAGTGATCGACATCATATGGGTGACATGATCGTTTGCAGGCATGACCGCAATCCAGGCGCACTTCGCAAGGACGCTGACATCCCCCGTTAGGAGATTTCTCTTCGAAATCTTCGGCTGTTTCTGCTGTGATCTCTTCATTGTGACTTTGACAAATAAGGGGTAGTGACGCGCCAAAGCTATCACTCGCTTTCAAATCCTCAATAATCTTGCTCCAGACTTCACTGTGTTTGCAGAGAAGGGTGAAGTTTGCAATACAGTAAAAGCCTTTTCTAGCACGAGAGAGCGCCACGCATGCACGGTTTTCCATCTTGATGAAGCCAGCCTTGTCATCTTTGTTGCTCCGCACGAGCGAGAGAAGAATGACGTCGTTTTCTTCACCTTGAAAGTTGTCGACTGTTGTCAGGCGCACTTGGTTGAGCTCTTCAATTTCTTTTTCTTGAAGGCAGTCTCTGATGGCAAACATTTGTCCCGTATATGTTGTCAAAAGGGTAATTTGATGGGCTTCATAACCTTGCTGCAACAGATAACGACACAAGGCCACCACAAACTTAACCTCGTAGTCATTCACGTGACTGTGGGAATCTTCACAATGATTCTCCAAATGACTGTGGTTGATGAAGAACATGTTCTTCTTGATTCCTTTGATGTCTTCATATTTCTCTACCGACTCGTGATTCTCGAGATCGTCATAGATATGTTTCATCAAGGCGGCAATTTCAGGTCTCATACGATGCTGTACGTTGAGGGTTTCACACTGAAGACCCACATTCACCATTCGCTCAAACAGGGACACATCCAGATGGTACTTCTTGGCTGATTCGTAAACTTCCGGCTTAGGTCTGAGTTGCTTGTGATCACCAATCAAAATCAAATGCTGACAGTCCTTGGTCAGTGACGTAATTATGTGGGCCTCCAGTACTTCAGCGGCTTCCTCAACAATTACAATTTTAGGACGAATCCGCTGAAGTGTGCGGCGGTATTTGGCGGCACAAGTAGTAGTCATTCCAATGATCTTCGCATTTTGAAGAATATGAAAGTCTTCCTCAAGCATCACTTCAAACTTACGCGCCAATGCTCTTTCGTAATCTGGCTGTTTGCTCTGAAGTTTCTCCATGTAGTATTTCTCTGCTTTTTGAAGCCACGACCTGTACAGATTCCATCGTTGAAATCGCGAAAATCCTAAGAGGTCGTACTGACTATTTCTCTCTTCGCGTTCACTCATGGCTTCTTCTCTTAGAAGTTTTCTGCGAAGTTGAAGCGGTGCTGTAGTGTCTTCAGTTGTGCTGATAGTCGCCTCTGATGGCTTCACCTCTTCGTCTTCCTCGATGTCTTCGTAATCCTCTTCTTTCGAGAAATTCCGAGCTGACTCCCGCAGATGAAAATATTTGTACCTGTCCATATTATGTCCATTGCTCTTGGAACCCTTCCGCTTGATTTCGTACCGCAAGTCTAACCATTTACACAACAGTAAATCCTTGTTTTCTTGCGACTCTGTAAACCACTTGGCATGACGAGGTGACATGAACTTCTCCAGTATGCGAAAGGCCAGAATCTTCCTTCTGGAGTACTTCAGGACAGCAACACAGAGATCCAGGGATCCATCTTTGTTTAGCTCTTTGATCTCCCATTGAGCGTTTTTTCTTGCCCAGCATATTTCTGATGGAGTAAGCTTGTTGGAAGCCGTTTGCTCACGCCGGTCCCTCAGGGTGCAGTCTTTCAACGTTTTACTGCTGCGTCCACCAACACGCACGATACCTGTTGGGAGCAGACATTCCAGATCAAGGTCTTAGAATTATCATCATTAATGCACGTTCATCAAACGCCTAGGTAAAAATACATATATTTTTCTCGCAGCAATCTCCTATTTAGAAGAACAACAGTCCTATCAAAAAAAACACTTGATCAAAAAGCGCGAGGGTAAAGTGATCAGTTCTGAAAGAAATCAAAGGGCTGGTAGGGGGGAGAGAGAAACTCCTTGTTGATTAGAGCGCTCTCCCCTCGAGTGTTGCAAAACAAAAATCAGATTATCAACAACATTCAATCAAAAAGGTAAAGATCACAAAGAACCAATGGGAACTTCAAGAAAACAATTGCAACAGATCTAAACGTGCAAACGATCGAGTCCTGATGAGTTAGGATTGGTTTCTAATTATATTGGTTTTGTGCTTTAAGACAAAGTCAATGCAATTCTATGAAGGGTAAGTTTCTAAAGAAACTGTGGTGCTGCGTCGGTGGGAGAGTATAGCAGGTAATTTAGTGTTAACAACTGGGTTGAAAATGTAAATTAGCCACCATAAATAGTAAAAAAGCTGACGTTTCGAGCGTTAGCCCTTCGTCAGAGCGATCGCTCTTACGAAGGGCTAACGCTCGAAACGTCAGCTTTTTTACCCTTTACGGTGGCTAATTTACGTTTTCAACCCAGTTGTTAACACTAAATTACCTCAATGCAATTCTAGATTACTTTCGACCCTCAATCGAGACTTCTCTATTAAATTTTAAATTACCGCCGTAAAGATTCGAGAAGAGCTGATATATTATATTTCGGCATTTTTTTCAGAGAAGAAGAGGATCGCAGATTACAAAAATGTTTAATTCCTTACCTTCTCTCGGAAGACCACTCAAGAAATCGTCCAAGGCGTGATTCGTGTAAGACACCATCAAAATTGGCGACGGTTCATTTTCGTTCTGCCGCAGGGTGCCGCTTTGTAGCAAAACACGTGCTATCTTCTGACCAACGTACGTCTTCCCAGTACCTGGTGGGCCTTGTATGACCGCAAAATTTTTGGTCAGTGCCATTTTGAACGCGCTCATCTGCGACTTATTAAAGCCCAGGTCTTCTGGATTAAGTTCCAAGTCGTAGATATTCAAGACACCAGCAGGTCGGTCGTCTGCCGGAGTTCCTTCACTGGAACCTTCGTTATCATCAATTAAAAGCTCATCTGGGGTAACGTAGTCGAAATCGCGGCCCGAACTAGCTGAATTTTCTTCGGACAGCAACTCAAGATCAGGTGTACTCCACTCGGCATCTTCGGTATTCGACTCCCAATCACGATTTACTAATTCACGATAATCGGAGATGACATTGTCTTCCCTGGAAACTGACTCAGTTTCCATGTTTTCCATGGCGTTCCTTGCTTTGGATATTGTCAAGTCCACTCCCTTTTCTATTATTCCACTCATGTCGAAAAAACCACTGGTTTTGTTTTCATAAGCAGGTGGCTTCACATCTTGGTTGCATTGAACGATATGCTCTGCAAACGGAAGTTCACCGTCCTTAATTCCTTGCAAGCCTTCTAAAACGTGTCTGTAGGCTTCGAAGAACGCAGGGGATTCTACCATATCAAATTTCTTTTTATCTTCGATGAACTGATTCAGGATTTCAAGATTAGCTTTTTCAAATCGCACTTCAAGCTCGCCAACACAAAGATCGCGTGAATCTCGATTCTCCACGGTCGCAAATAGAAGATTGCGAAATCCATCGGCTGAAAGGCAAAGGAGGGAGCCAAACTTAAAAAGTTTGCTCTTCTTCTCCCATTTCACGCGACGTACATCCGGGTGAAACGAGTCGAACCGGATTCTGTAAACCATTCCCTTTCCACTACATACGGGGTATAAGATTGTGACGTCGCGGTACACAGGAACGTCTCGCGTACGTTTGTCGTGGCTTGGGTCATTTGCTGCCGTGGGACTGCGGTCCCTTTTAAGCTGTTTTATTCCATTGCGAAGAGGTAAGATGAAGTCTTCTCTTAAAAGTCGAAATTGCACGTCTAAATAGTGCTCCTGGTCTAAGTACCTTCCATCAACAACGTTTTTACGAAGAAACGGCTTGTTATGTGGTTCTAAATCAGCTACTCCTGGGATCACGCTCATATTGCGAAAATCCTCGGGTGGAGTTAGCTGAGACTCGTCTGGGTGAGTTGTTTTCCGGCGATTTATTTCATCTTTGTACTCCTTGACCTGTTGAAGCTTCTTCTCCAACGTCTCTGCGTCTTCAAGGAGACCCTTACTCTTCAGATCTCCCACCGTCTCATTCAGTTGGGCACTGGGAACGAGGTGAATAATGTTCTGTTCAAATCTCTGCAACAACTCCAGGAAAACCTCTGCTAACAGCAAGACCAGTTTATCAAGCTGGCGATTGTCACCAAGCTCTGAGACGTCGGACATTTGGCTGATAAACTTAGTAAGATGCAATTGCAGGAAATTTGTTTTAATTACCATACGTAGCATTTTGTTAGCAATCTCTTTCATATCATTTGGTGAGCAGCACATGTGTATGGCTCGAATAACAAGCTTCATCAGATCGGGTCGTATTGTTTCTGTCTTTAGCAGAGTCTCAAATCGTTTAGAATTGTTGAAGAGATCCAATATGCCTTCATCAGGAGAGTTTGAATTGCAGATTTTATCCAATGCCATGTAATTGAGAGGCTCAGGATCTCTTTTTTGTTGAAGTCCAGCCTCCCCATGACTTTCTCTTCCATTTCTATCAATTTCTCGTCTTCTCTCCGGGGAAAACCCACGTGACTGCCATGTTCCACTGTCATTTCTTTCGATGAATCCTTGTCCTTCAACAGACATGCGCAGTCTCTTTGATCTCAATGAATCATGACCGTCTTCGCTGAAGGATCTTTTATTTCCTATCACTGTTACGATTCTCTTCATTTTCTCTGAATTTGGAAGTTACTTTACCAGAGGCATGGAATACTTAACCTAAATACTTAAAAAAAAAGGGAAAAAAAAAAAGCAAAAGAATTATCCCGGCAATAGTTAGTTCTTGACTAGTTATCATATGCGTTAGTAATTGATCGTTGGTCTAAGAGTCCTTGTGAGAGTACACTTGACAATGACTTAGGTGACAGACAACCTGAGCGGAATAAAGGTGTACGTTTCTAAAGAAACTGTGATGCTGCGTCGGTGGGAGAGTATAGCAGGTAATTTAGTGTTAACAACTGGGTTGAAAACGTAAATTAGCCACCGTAGAGGGTAAAAAAGCTGACGTTTCGAGCGTTAGCCCTTCGTCAGAGCGATTGAGTGGAAGTCATCCTCCGAGTCACCTGAGGAGTCACTTGTCAGTCGAGATGGTCTGGTACCTAAAGCTGATTGGTCAGTTTTGCCGTGATGTCATTAGCATTCTAACCCAAGCAGCGAATGTCCTTCGGTCTGTTAGCTAGCAAATTTGTAATCATGTTTGGCGCTTGTTCAAGCTGTAGTAAAGAATGAAATAACTGAAAAATTGTTTACTGATCAGCTAACGTTGGTCAGGGACAGCATAGCAGTGCTTGTGCTTTCATGATAAGAAAATCTGTTGAGAAGCAAGTACGCTTAAACCAAATTCTTGTGAGAAGAAGAAGACTGCAAGATCTTTCCAGACTTCAGTAGAAACGTTTTTGCTCTTGACAATCTGATTATTTCAAAACATTGTTAAGAATAAAAATCGCGTCTAAGGACTCAAGTTATGGAAAATATAAGAACTTCAACTGGTCACGTAATTATGATGCCTTCTTAAGGAATGTAGACTTCACAGTCCAGCGGATGATCTGTTAATATTTATCATGGCTGGCTTTTCGCTGAAGACTTTGTTTTGTCATCAACAGTATTAAATGTATGACACATCTGAGCCTTAGTAAAGAAAAAAAGCGCCAACCACTTTTCTTTTGCTGTCATGAGCGTTGAAACACGAGCATCAGTAGAGAGCAAGCTAGTAACTATCAGAATGCCACAAGTTGCGAGGACGGCATCAGTATTATCAACTAAGCGAACTGTTCATCGAGTTGTTAGTTTTTGAAGTGCTGCTCGAGAATTTGTCGATAAAGTAGTGAATTAAAGTAAAGATTACAAATTTAACCCACCAGATATATTATGTACGCTTTCGAAATTAGCTATTCAGAATAAAAACCTACCGTTTCAGATTTGTTTTGAGAACGCTCATATTCCTATTCTGTGACAAGTTGACGCACTTTCCTGGTAAGATCAGCTCGATTTTAAAACTAGAGTCGTGAAAATTCTTTCCAATAACAGGCATCAGCATATTACCAAATACTATACTCCATACATTAGCACATGCTTGCTAAATGCGTTAAGCTTCATTTGTCCGACAGTTAATTAAAAATTCAACAATATTAATAATTCGTACGCACATAAGTCTCACATGGTTCATTGCTTGTAAAGAAAATTGAAAAAAATAAGATGAAAAAGCCGTAAACATCACAGTACGCCATCTTCTCTCGGAGCATTCTGTTAAATTTTGCGACGAGCATCTGCGATTCCGAGAAAAGCATCCTCTTCCTGATTGGTTGAACGTATGGAATGATTCTTAAGTCACGCGACCATGAAGTAACGTTATAATTGAGACATTTTAAGGAATCTTTTACATGAGACTATGTGAACTGGTTGGTGGGAATATATCTGTTGTATGCGCTGTTTTATACAGTTAGAATCTTTAACCAAATGAGCCCTAATACAGTTCTTGACTAGTTATCACATTATATACATAAGTCCAGGGCGTGACGAGTAAATGGCCACACGCGGTGACACAAACAAATCTCAATGATTGACTCAAAGGAATGACCCAAAGAATAGAAACTGATGACGCCAGTCGTAAAGAGCCAATGGGCGCTTAATGTTATATCAAGACATTGCCTAGGCCGTGGGAAAACAGGAGTGACATGGTCGCAAATGGCTTTCCTCTAGCATCTGACTGGTTGAAGTAGCACGTTTTTTAGACCAATCACAGACCAAAGTGAAGCAAATCGTAAGCAATATCAGATCACTTTTTACCTTTACCTGAAGATCGCTTTAAAGTTAAGGCACAGTTAAACGTTGGTTCTCAACGGAGAGGGAGAGGGGTGGGGATGGAGTAGTTTTCTCTTAAAATAATTAGCAGAAGCACAAATAATCGATGTGATGGAAAATTTAGTGCTAAATTCAACTGTAAATACAATTCTAACATTGAAAAATGAGACTTAAACACGAAAAGTTCTACCATTATGCCCGTGTAAAAATCCAGTATTTTACCTTCCCTCAAAACATGATTCTTTTATTCTTTAAGAAATATGCAACTTGGCTATGTATGAAATCAACAAAAGAAAAATTGTGCAAAAAATGAATAAAATTACCACATGCTGTAATAAGCCGGTTAGTTAAGAAACAAGTTCACCAAAAATTAACATATAAACAAAGCATTATAAATTTAATTTTGTTAAAAATAATTTCCACTGACCCACCAAACAAATTTCCAATTGTCTTCTGAAGATTTAAGACAATTCATTTTTAATTGAAAGCACTCATTAGCATATAGCAGTAAAACATTTTTTTCTCAGAACAACAAACAACTGTTTAAATTTGGACTTCAGTGATATAACTGGCTGACAGTGTACCGTACACAAGTTATTTAGAAATTATATATACAAAAAAACTGTTCTCTTATTCAAGTTCTCATTCTTCTAACACTATTTCTTTGTAATAACATTATAGCCTACGTGACGATTAATTAATCAAAAACTAAAACAATTCTTCCCTACATCGGTCTAAAATTATTATTACGTTTTAAATGGCTACCAGTGAAATTCAAGGCCGTTCTACATCAGTTGTTTTCAACACAGTACCGCAGTCAATTATCCACTTTATATAAAATCAACTTCTACATACCTAGACTTCACTCAAAGCAGTTGAAAAGAACTTTCTCCATGGAAAATAAGGACAGCATCTGTGCTTCACATTTCGCAGAACCGTCCTCGAAGCTTCATTTCAACAATTCTGAGAAAAGCGTCTTCCTCGTGATTGGCTGAATGTTCAGAGTTGATCACTAAAAAGGGTCGAATTTGTCGAATTTCATTGACATGATCCGGGAGTCAATCAAAACCAATAAACTGAGGATTACGTGTGGAAAGGAAGTAGTTTGTAAGTAGTAGTTTCTTGAGGGAAATATGTCGAAAAAAACATTTGTTTACAACAACAACAACAACAAAAAGGATCGATCGACTACGCAAGGATCTAGCGAGACCCTTTCTCAAGTGTCTAACGCATTAGTTTTCATTTCAAAAGGACTGCCCTTTTTTGCAATATGCTTAATCAAATTAATATTTTTCTCTCCTGGATCTCCATAGAAGTAATCAGGATCATTTCTCGTATCAGCAAAAAGAGTTAAAACGGGGAAAGCAAATATAACTTATTCATCACCGACTAACACTGTTTCTCGAAATGTACTGATTCCAAGAGGACTGATTGTATGAGTCACGCAAGATAAGCGAACGTGACTGACGCCACTACATTTTTGTGGCGGTTTTTCTTCCAATATTCAGAGGAGAATATTTTTGGAATTTTTCTTTGAGGGCAAATAAGAAGAATGAAAAGCAGAAACCTCTAGAAAACTCGTCAGGGAAAAAAAAATGTACGTTTTAGTGTCGAGAACCTATCAAAAGATTTAATCTTTCCTGACAACGGTATTTTGACATGATCTACACAAGAAAAGATCAAAAGTTTATTCTCTCGTGTCAACAACCATCACGCTTATGTTGATCTTTTTAACCTCTTAGTTTATTCGAGTTTAGCGCATTATTCGAGTTTAGCGCACTAGGTTTGAACTGAGCTGACTCCAAGAAAGCTGTGTACAAATTAAGATGTGATAATTAATCACACTCCCAATGAAAGCTACTTGCGATCAGAGCAAGTATTTCCTACTTGTTTCAATACAAAAGGACTGCTTTGGACACCCGAAGGGTAAGGGGAATTAGTTAGGTCAATTTTTCCTGGTTATATGCCGCAGACCTCTCAGAGCCCCTAACCCCATTATGTTCTACTCTGTGGCATTTACAGACAGCATCTTAATCCACTTTTCAACCGCGAATTTTCCTATTTCTTAATTCCTACTAACCAAAATTTTCTTACCCAGAATCCCCCAAAAACGTGCGACCACAACTATGATAAGAATAAAATTCTATTATACTTAATCCAGCAGTGAACATGCGACCCATCCAGCGGCAAATCCTCAAAAGAAAATTAGCAGGAAGAAACCTCCCCCCCCCCCCGGGGGGAAGGACACCAAGTAAAAACAGACTGCGCGTTTTCCACTAACAGCCTGTTGACAAGCTTTCGTATGCACAGAAAAAAAATTTATAGCTTAATCACGGGTTTACTGAAGCTTGACTCCAAATAAACAAGTCTTCGTTCAAATTCATTAGCCTCGCGCTTTAAATTGACGCTATGCAAGCAAATCGACGTAAACATTCATTTCGCTTATGTTTCGCTGAGCACGCAGCACGCGAAAGAACAAAAATTCACAGTAATTTAGCTTTGCCTCTCAAAGCACACCGCCCAAATTGTCTGAAATTGGCTGAAACTATCGCATGCGAATCGAAGTAAAAATTTATTGCGCTCAGTCTTCGCTTAGTGTGCGGTAAGCAAGAGAACAAATCACAATTGGTTTAGGTCTGCCTCTCTAGATAAACTGTCCAAGGAGTCTACTTAAAGTATAATCAGAAAGCTGCCGATTACTTTTAAAACTCAGTTTTAAACCTTTCTACGCCTCATCCACAATCATGTAATTTTCCATGTTTGCCTGTTCAGACCAGGCAGGGTGTCTCGCACCATCCATCTCAGTCGCCACTTGGTTGTCTTCTACCAGTCTGTGATTTTCTCCACCAATCACAGCTCCGCAATCAGGACAAGTGCTTTTCTCCATTGCGCCGCCGCACTCAGTAATGGCATAGATATGTCCCTGAGGACATTTGTACCAATGACCTTGTTTGAGGCCCATGGCACTAACGATCTGTTGTTTTTCTTCTGGCGTCAACGGTAACAGACATGGGTATGCTTTTCTAAAATGTAAGTAGTGCAAAACGTATTATCTTTACTATCCTAGTCGTCGTCGTTATTGTCGTCAATATAAAACTCCTAAAATGACGCAAATGTCTTGTGTCTCCTTCAAACGGAAAGACCAAACAGATCACTTGCATAGCAATTCTGGGCCTCGATGCTCAAAAATTAGGTAACCAAAAGTGAAGACACCCAGAATAATAGAGAGATTTAAGAAAAAGTTTTCGCGATCAGTAACACGCAAAGATTCAACTCTTGCTATTTCCATCTCAGCCGTTTGTTTAGTGGAGTAACCGTTTTTTCCTGAGAGTGGGAGGTGTGGTGGCAGGGAGACATGTTTTTTACCCCACCTCCTCGAGCGCGTACAAAAGACACGTGATATGTAACTATTGACTGAGTGAGAGGACCAGACGCTAGACGGCCCGTTGGGGCATTTTATGATTTACGGACCGAGCGTTGCGTGATCCTCGCGTCGTGACAAAGAGTCAAATATTTTCTCACCCGGTCCGACCTAACTCAGTCAAAAAGCATTTTATTATATGACCGCCGCTCTTTTATTTCCCTCAATTCTTCTTTTAGCTCGCATCTTGCGCGGCCGCAAGGCTTTATCTGGCCCTGCTTACGCCATCGCTTACCCTCGTACGGGCATTCTTGTCTAATAATTACCAATAAAAACGTGCACGAGGCCGTATAAGTCATAGAGAAACTTTTAAAAATGCCTTAAAATACAAAAAACACTGTCAAGTAACGCACCTCATTCCCGACAGCATATCTAACAGCTCGTCCAACCTCTCGGATTGAATTAGTTTACCGCTGGACAGCTCATCGCGAACATCTCTCATCATCTGACCATGCGATTCCTCCGGAGTCAGGTTGATGCTTTCGATGTCGTGTTTCAGTAAACACAGCTCAAATCGTAGATTAACCCTGGTACATTCCAGGTTTATGTCTTGCAGCTCTCGTTCCGTGACTTCTCCTGACATAGCACGCTCCTTCAAATACTTCAAATCTTTTTGCAAGGAGTACCCTACCAAATGACACCAAAAGTAACCAATGATACTCTGAAGGAAGCGAACAATTATTATGGAAGATACTCGTAGGCTCACATTTAAAAAAAATTCGTCGTGAGATCACAACTCCTTAACCCTTTACCTCTCATGAGTGACCAAGAGGGAATTTCTCCTCACCATATCAATACAATATCAAGCATAGAAGTGATGAGAATAAAGAAAAATATCAATAAGGGGAGTATTAGCTGATGGGAGTTAAGGACCAGTCATTATCTATCACCTGGGGGGGGGGGGGGGAAGGGAGGAGGGACTGTAGAGACTTGATTGCCAATTAACAGCCAACTTGGGGGGGGGGGGATCATTAGAATATTACAGAGCCTCAGGGGGGATCAGGTAAATTGTCGTGACACAACCAAAATCCTCCACAGCCCATCCCCCCTCCGTGGCGATAAATAAGACCTGTGCCTAAAAAAGTTATCACATACTATGCAATGGGCAAAAGAAAATGTTATAGCAATAGCAGGGGGAGGGGGAGGCTATGTCAGTGATCTGTATTTCACACAGACTATTTACATAGTTTAGTGTAATTGTGTTACGACTACTAGGCTTACCCCTTTGAGGATACATTAACGGAATCATTTTCTAGTTAACTAATCCGCATTCTCAGAAACATCGTCATGAAACATTATATTTGTGAGTACCGTAAGATGCGATCGGCATTTCGCGCAGAATATTTACATAGTTTCGTGAAAATATATGCCTCCATTGCGTAAACGTTACATAAAAAGGACGCGAAAAAATATTGTAACGAGCAGAGGGAGAGATCAGAACTACGATTGTTTGAAGAAGTGAAGTTTGAACTGTAATTAATCGGGAACTGAAGGACTGATAGATACAAATTGTAAGTATTATCGTTTTGCCTTTGCGTTCACAAACGTACACTATTGTAACTTGTTTTCTTATAACTTTTGTAATTTCAGTTGACTGTATACGCATATATATATATATATATATATATATATATATATATATATAGTTAGATATAGCTCTTTGGCATACAAAGCTTTGCTTTCATGTCCAAATTGAGCACTCTACTAGGATGAGTCATTGCTGCTAGCATTATGCATGCTCACTAGTTTTTCTAGTTTGAGCACTCTGGCATGGCTTAGATGATCCCACATATGTGAGATCACTTGAGGTGGCTATATAGTCTTTCCTCCATCCTAGCATCAGCACTGCACTGATGAGGCCCAGAAGGCCGAAACAGTACTGTCTGCAGTTAGTTATATATATATATATATATATATATATATATATATATATATATATATATATATATATATATCCTCCACAGCCCATCCCCCCTCCGTGGCGATAAATAAGACCTGTGCCTAAAAAAGTTATCACATACTATGCAATGGGCAAAAGAAAATGTTACAGCAATAGCAGGGGGAGGGGGAGGCTATGACAGTGATCTGTATTTCACACAGACTATTTACATAGTTTAGTGTAATTGTGTTACGACTACTGCATGCTCACTAGTTTATCTAGTTTGAGCACTCTGGCATGGCTTAGATGATACCACACGTGTGAGATCACTTGGGGTGGCTATACAGCCTTACCTCCATCCTAGCATCAGCACTGCACTGATGAGGCCCAGAAGGCCGAAACAGTACTGTCTGCAGTTAGTTATATATATATATATATATATATATATATATATATATATATATAGAATGGCTTCTAGAATGGCCTTATAGAATGGCTTCGACAAGACAACAGAGAAATACAAGGAGAAACCGGAATCAAGACGAAGGAGTTAATACGCGCACGGACGAGCGCGAGCAAAGCAGCGAGGACGATGTTACACCATCAGCTAGTTTCATCGAAACAGCGAATCCAGCGAGGAACCCTCAAATAACGGAAAAACCAACAGATCTTGGATGGAAAGTGTACTCCCTAAAAGAAAGAAACATGAGGATGAAACTACACGTTGAATTCCTGAAAACATGCATAGAGGAAGATATTATTCCGAAAGGATTAACCATTGATTTGCGATCGACGACAGGCCGACAAGATGAAACCTTCCAAAACAAATGGAAAGAAATACTAAGCAATTGCTCACGGCAGCTCGCGGAATGTCTCGTGGAACACTACGAGAGGCAGCTGGCACAAAATATTGCCGTGATAGCCGACACTTTCGAGTCACTAGAGAAGATTGAGGACTGGACGGACAGGGACAAGCAACAAGTAGAACAAGAAATAGAATCAATTATTGACACGAAAGAAAAACAGCTAAAGGAGAAAAAAGAAAAGAAGCTGGAAACTGCCCGTAAGAACAAACAACCGGTGCAAGAGGCAGAACATCAACCACTTGATCGGGGCACTGAAACATATGCAGAAGTAGTCAAGAAACACATTCGTCAGAAACTGACCCCAAATAAGTCAGTCCCCACAAGAAGAAAAATACCACCTGAAGAACGTGGCCAAAGAAGGTACTATGAAAGATCATCAAGGGACAGAGAGTGGGGCTACAGACGCTACCAACAACAATCACTAGATTACAACCAGCATGAAGGAGGTAAACGCCAATCACAACGGCGGTATTTTTTAAGCGGTCGCCCACCCGCCAGGAACAGATACAAAGATTGAGATTGAAACCAAACCGAAAAGATATCAACGGAAATTTGACATTGGAACGGAAACGGACAATGAGTAAAGTCAAACCCAAAGAAATGACACGTGAGAAATCCACACAGATAGAGAATATTTTAAATAGACGAACAGTAAACTTATCTGGCATTCAACTTACGCAGTCGGAAACAAACCTTCTACGTAAGGGACTTAACTTTTGCCCAACACCACCGCCACCAGGAAAATATGAAATCAGTAAGGACATTGATGCCTTTGCCCGTAGACTAACCCTTAAGGAATATCACACTCCTGAGAATATAGAAGACGTAATAGACGGCCCTGGATACCAACCATCGATTCTTCAAAAATTGAACCAGAAGGAGCGCAAGGTGTATACTGGACCTTCAAGGGAACCATACCTTAATACATATATTGACAAATTAAGGCAAGAAATCAGTGATGAGACTTCGCACAATCTACGATCTCCACGTAATAATCTAACCAAGCGTGAGAGAGCAGCTTTGTTTAGACTAAGCAACAACACGGACATAATCATCAAGCCCGCAGATAAAGGCGGAGCTACGGTCATCATGAATGCAAAGGACTATGTAAAGGAGGCTAAACGCCAACTAGACAATGAAGAATATTACAAGAGAGTAGGAAGAGATCTCACTCTTGAACACGAACAGCTCATAAACCAGTGCTTAGATACACTTATGGACGACGGAGAATTAGAAGAAGAAGTAGCTTAACTCTTAAGACCAGCACAATCAAGGACTCCTATATTCTATATGCTCCCCAAAATACACAAAGTTAACAATCCAGGTAGACCAGTAGTATCCTCCGTGAACAGCCACACGGAGAAGCTATCAGCTTATGTGGACGAATTTTTGAGACCTATAGCAGAAAAGCTACCGTCATACATACAAGATACCACACACTTCATTAAGCGAATACGGAGTTTGGGCAAGTTACCCGAGAAGTGTTACTTAGCAACTCTGGACGTATCAAGCCTATATACGAATATAGACACAGACGAAGGACTCACTATTGTGGAGGAAGAGCTAGGCAAAACGAACCAGAACAAGCCATCACCGATGACATTATCGTGTCTCCTCGAGAAGGTTCTTAAGCTTAACAACTTTACCTTTGGCAATGAACACTACATCCAAATCAAAGGAACAGCCATGGGAACCAGAGTCGCTCCCAACTTTGCAAACGTATACATGGGTAGACTTGAAGAAAGATTCGTGTACCAAACAGAGTGGATGGACCATATCATACTCTGGGTACGCTTTATAGATGATATATTCCTTATCTGGAAAAGTGATAAAGACTCTTTGATTAATTTCATAAATTACCTTAACAGTGTAGCACCCTCAATCAGGTTTACACACGAAATCTCTGCACATTCAGTGAATTTCCTTGATACGACCGTTCTAAAGGACGATCAAGGCAACATCAGTACAGATGTTTATCAGAAACCAACTGATACTCATCCATACCTCCATTGGACATCAGCACATCCACCTCATCTGAAACGGAGCATCCCATACAGTCAAGCCTTGAGGTTGAGGCGAATATGCTCTTCAACAGACACATTGAAGAAACGAATCCTGGAATATTCGGATTTCTTTGTAGCGTGTGGTTATGCACAACGCAAAGTTCTCCACGAAATGCAGAAAGTGCTAACATTGACTCAAGAGGATTGTTTACAGACCAAAGAACGTGAACCAACAGATCGAATTCCTCTGGTTACTACATTCAACCCCCATACCACATTTATTGCAGAAATTGCTAAACGAAATTGGAACTTTCTCAAATCAAAAGAAAGATTATCATTCATCTTCAACAAGCCACCTTTAGTAGCCTACCGACGACCGAAAAGTCTACGAGACAGACTTGTTCGTTCAAGATTTGTAAATGAAACACCTCAGAATTTGATACCAAAGGGATGTAGAGCATGTGAAAGAACGAAGTGTAGTTGGTGTAAAAAGATCAACCAGACCACAACTTTCACCAGTCCCAATAACAACAAGACCTATACCATATTTCATACAGTGGACTGCCAATCGTCATGGATCATTTACATAATCGAGTGCAACATTTGCAAACTTCAATACATTGGCAAAAGCGAAACTGCATTTAACCTACGGTTAAACAATCACAGAAACCATATTAAAAAGGGAGTGAGTAGCTGCGAACTCACGGAACACTTTTTACATAACAAACGAACTCACGACTTTAACAATAATGTTACCATAACCATTATAGAGCAAATCCGAAAAGATCATCCGAAAAGATCATTTAGAGACTGACAAAAAGAAAGAAGTCCTTAGAGAAAGAGAGATTTTTTGGCAAAGAACATTAAACTCCTTTCAGCCATATGGACTAAACAAAAGAACTGGATAAAGCTTTTACGCGAAAACCTTTATAAAGTTTTAGGTACATAAATTGTTTATAACATACGTTATAAAGGTTTTAAAACTGTTAACCAATTAGAAACACTAATTGTTTACGAGAGATTTTACTCAGCATTTAATTAAGCAACATGCACTGTACTACGTCACACAATTAACCAATTACGACTCTGTAACAATTGCATGTTAAGGCCCCTGAGGAAGGCAAATGCCGAAACGCGTCGGGTCTTGAATAAAGCGTTGAAAACGGAAGCACATTCTCCATTGTGCAAATTATATATATATATATATATATATATATATTGGACTCAAACGCCCTGCCAAGAGATCTTATTATGATTAATATTATTTAAGGGCCCTTACAGGGATTTTGTTACTAATTTGCCCTTTCAGGCTCCAAAGGCCTTGTTTTGGGATTTTGGTACGGTTTACAGTTGTAGGTTAGAGGGGGTCTATCCTTTTATAATGCTTGCCGCATTGCCTCTTCAGTTGCGCGATTCGTTTTAGCAAGTTTAGTTTTTTAGTTTTTATTTTTTAAGCTTTATCTCTCGTATTTTGTCAATTATTTTCTTTGTGGCTTGTTTTTTTCGATATTTTTTCGCTTTGTTGATTTCGTTTTTTGTCATCTTTTTATTAACACCACTTTCTGCTCTTTCGCGTGATTTTGTCCCTTATTCATTAGTTGTCACCTGTAATTACGTAATCATTAGCACATCGATCTTATTTAAAGCTCTTTGTTATTGAAAAGTTGTAAATAACTGAAGGTCTCTGACCAAAACGTTTTTATTAAATTGTTTATCTTTTTTACGTCAGAAGTTGTCCATCCCCGCATTTTTTTTTTTGATTCTCTACGTTCGTGTTTGAAGTGAGGTTTGGACTGCGAATCTTTTTTGATCCTCCTGGCGCGGTGCGGTACACCTTTTCTTGGCCTGAGAGTACTAGTAACAATTTTATAAACATACATGCATATATGTATGTATATGTATATATATATATATATGTATATATATATATATGTTCGACCAGATCGGATGTAGTGCAAATAAATTCTCGAATCCCTGATTCCCGTGGTTGATCTTCAACTCTACCTGTGTCTTACCCGTAGGTGCAGAACAGTCAGTATGTCAGTGGTGGGTTAACCAAAACCGTAAGGGAACTTTCACAATAAACCATAAAGGGTTTCATTTCCCCAAACAGAGGCGTTTATCTAAGTCGCTACTGACGGTAATTTAATTGATACACTAGGAAAAAAAAAAGAAACATGCGCACGTACCTTCCACACGACTTTCGTTGCTGACTTGGCTCTGAGTCTTAAAAAATATTCTATGATTCAGCTTCTGGTTTATCTCGGCAAATCTCTTCATCAGCATCACCCGGTTTTTGGTGACAGCTGCCATAAACATGTTCGACAATTTGGTCACACGTCTCATTAGTGTGTTCCAGTCTTTCTCTTTATCCTCCGCCTCAAGTGTCGGCTTCAAAGCTCTCAAACTTGTTTCCAAGTCTTTCTTTGCAGCCTCGATCTCAACCGGATTCCCGTTGACCTTAGCCTTGACTTTTTCAATGTAAAGCAACTGCTTTTTAATAATATTACCGTATCGTAGGCTCCTACGGATACTCTTCTTGCATCGAGGACAAGTTCTCAGTTGAATTACCTCACAGTTCTCTTGGTTTAGATGGGACGTATCCATGTAGCTATGAAATAGTGATAGTGAAGACTGCTAAATGATTCACACGAGATAAAATTGTCCACCGAACATATTTAAACTTACCCCACACACGTAATACACTGAGAAACCTTAAGCTGATGGCCAAGATCTGACAGTTTTGGCCCTAATGGCCCAATGGCAGATCCAGGGGGAGGGTCCAGGGGTCGGGACCAGCCCCCTCCCTTCCTCATCAGATGTGCGGGTTTTGTCACTTTTTGTCTGTTACCAAAATTCTACCAACAAAAGGATCACACGTTACTAATCAATAAAGTAATTCAAAACGTACTTGTCTTGAGACACTGTCTCATATTATTTAGGCTATAGAATTCCAGGATCCGCTCTTGTAGCGGCTCTTAATTGCCACACAATTCCATGAAATGGGGCTCTGTTCTAGTTTAACTTCGTTGGGGTTTACAAATAATTACCGCGTTGGATGAAAGAAAAATTAAAATATAGAAGACTATACTTACTAATCAAGATCTTTTACAGCAAAGATGTGTTTGCAGTCCGGAAGCTGAACGAAACGCGCATCTGGTTCGTCTTCTCCACCTAAAAATATCTGGGTGATTGGGTCGCCATTGTTTTTCTCGCACACGGCACAAATGCACTCCTCTCCACACAAGCCTCGGCAGCGATGGGGACGACTCTTACTTCCGCACTTGAGGAACTTTTCGCAAGGCCTGTCACATCTTGGGCGATCGCACAACTCACCACACAACTTGCTACAACTGTAATGTCGGCATTTCCAATTGCACTTTTCTGTGCAAGGCTTGCACGACTCACTGCAAGGGTGTTTACACTTCGAATGCCTACAACGGTTTTCGCATGACATCCCACATGGCGGGCAGGATTTTGCGCATGATGACGTGTACCCATGAGAACAAACCAGTACTTTCTTGCTCCTGTTCTTACACCGCTTATGAACTCGACCCATGCGACACTCACCACACGTTCCAGGGCACTGGTGGCCGCATTCCAAAACGTCCTGACAACGGGTTGTGCAATCTGCCGGTGTTGCTGAGCAAGCAATACTGACTTCATGTCCACATGGCCAATCTGTTCTCTTGACAAGCTCCTGGCATTCTCTTGTGCAAGGTTGACCACAGTGGTTCTGACAGCGGTGGGAACAGGGTAGAATTTTTACACATTTTTCTTTGCACTGGACCTTGTTCAAATCCCTGCCGCATTTCACGGTTGTCTTGTGCCCACAGGATGGTAGAGTCTTCTCCACCACCTCTTGACAGAATGTGTCACATTTCTGCCAGCAAACCTTTGAACACGTGTGGTCACAGCCAACGATTTTCTTGACGCACAGCTCTCCACAGCGATACTCCAAGTGATCGACATCATAAGGGTGACATGACCGTTTGCAGGCATGACCGCAATCCAGGCGCACTTCGCAAGGACGCTGACATCCCCCGTCAGGGGCTTTCTCTTCGAAATCTTCGGCTGTTTCTGCTGTGATCTCTTCATTGTGGCTTTGACAGATAAGGGGTAAGGACGCGCCAAAGCTATCACTCGCTTTCAAATCCTCAATAATCTTGCTCCAGACTTCACTGTGTTTGCAGAGAAGGGTGAAGTTTCCAATACAATAGAAGCCCTTTCTGGCACGAGAGAGCGCCACGCATGCACGGTTTTCCATCTTGATGAAGCCAGCCTTGTCATCTTTGTTGCTCCGCACGAGCGAGAGAAGAATGACGTCGTTTTCTTCACCTTGAAAGTTGTCGACTGTTGTCAGGCGCACTTGGTTGAGCTCTTCAATTTCTTTTTTTTGAAGGCAGCCTCTGATGGCAAACATTTGTCCTGTATATGTTGTCAAAAGGGTAATTTGATGGGCTTCATAACCTTGCTGCAACAGATAACGACACAAGGCCACCACAAACTTAACCTCGTAGTCATTCACGTGACTGTGGGAATCTTCACAATGATTCTCCAAATGACTGTGGTTGATGAAGAACATGTTCTTCTTGATTCCTTTGATGTCTTCATATTTCTCTACCGACTCGTGATTCTCGAGATCGTCATAGATATGTTTCATCAAGGCGGCAATTTCAGGTCTCATACGATGCTGTACGTTGAGGGTCTCACACTGAAGACCCACACTGACCACTCTTTCAAACAGGGACACATCCAGATGGTACTTCTTAGCTAATTCATAAACTTCCGGCTTAGGTCTGAGTTGCTTGTGATCACCAATCAAAATTAAATGCTGACAGTCTTTGGTCAGTGACGTAATTATGTGGGCCTCCAGCACTTCAGCCGCTTCTTCAACCAGTACAATTTTAGGACGAATCCGCTGAAGTGTGCGGCGGTACCTGGCGGCACAAGTAGTAGTCATTCCAATGATCTTCGCACTTTGAAGAACATGAAAATCTTCCTCGAGCATCACTTCAAACTTACGCGCCAATGCTCTTTCGTAATCTGGCTGTTTTCTCTGAAGTTTCTTCATGTAGTATTTCTCTGCCTTCTGAAGCCACGACCTGTACAGATTCCATCGCTGAAATGGCGAAAATCCTAACGGGTTGTACTGACTATTTCTCTCTTCGCGTTCACTCATGGCTTCATCTCTTAGAAGTTTTCTGCGAAGTTTAAGCGGTGCTGTAATGTCTTCAGTTGTTCCGATAGTCACCTCTGATGGCTTCACCGCTTCGTCCTCCTCAATGTCTTCGTAATCCTCTTCGTTCGAGAAATTCCGAGCTGACTCCTGCAAATGAAAATCTTTGTCCCTGTCCATATCATGTCCATTGCTCTTGGAATCCTTCTGCTTCGTATCGTAATGTAAGTCTAACCATTCACACAACAGGGAATCCTTGTTTTCTTGCGAATCTTTGAACCACTTGACATGACGAGCTAACATGAACTTCTCCAGTATGCGAAAGGCCAGAATCTTCCTTCTGGAGTACTTCAGGACAGCAACACAGAGATCCAAGGATCCATCTTTGTTTAGTTCTTTGATCTCCCGTTGAGCGTTTTTTCTTGCACTGTATATCGCGAAAGGAGTAAGCTTGTTGGTAGCCGCCTGCTCCCGCCGGTCCCTCAGGGTGCAGCCTTTCAACTTTTCACTGCTGCGTCCACCGACACGCACGATACCTATTGAGAGCAGACATTACAGATCAAAGTCTTAGAATTATTATCATAAATGCACGTTCATCAAACGCCTCGTTAAAAATATACTTCTTTTTCTCGAAGCAATCTTCTATTTAGAAGATAAACAATCTGAGAAAAAAACCCTCGATCAAAAAGCGCTAAGGTCAAAGTGATCTGTCATTGAAGAAATCAAAGGGCTGGTAGAAGGGAGAGAAAAACTCCTCGTTGTTTGGAGCGCTCTCCTCTCGAGTGTTGCAAAGCAAAAATCAGATTATCAGCAACATTCAATCAAAAAGGCAAAGACCACAAGGAATCAATCAGAACTTCAAAAAGGCAAAAAGCCAAAGATCACAAAGAACTAATCAGAACTTCATGAAAACAATTGCAATAGATTTAAAGGTGTAGATGACGGAGTCAAGACGAGTTAGGATTACCATCTAATTATATTGGTTTAGCACCATAAGAAACCGCCAATGCAATTCTAGATTACTCTCGACCTTCAATCGAGACTTCTCTATTAATCGTAGATTACCGCTGTAAAGATTCGAGAACAGCTGAAATATTACATTTCTGCTTTTTTGGGGGGAGAAAGAGGATCGCAGATTACAAAAATTTTTACTTCCTTACCTTCTCTCGGAAGACCACTCAAGAAATCGTCCAAGGCGTGGTTCGTGTAAGACACCATCAAAATTGGCGACGGTTCATTTTCGTTCTGCCGCAAGGTGCCGCTTTGTAGCAGAACACGCGCTATCTTCTGACCAACGTACGTCTTCCCAGTACCTGGTGGGCCTTGTATAACCGCAAAATTTTTGGTCAGTGCCATTTTGAACGCGCTCATCTGCGACTTATTAAAGCCTAGGTCTTCTGGATTGAGTTCCAAGTCGTAAATATTCAAGACACCAGCGGGTCGGTCGTCTGCTGGAGGTCCTTCATTGGAACCTTCGTTACCGTCAATTGAAAGTTCATCTGTGGCAACGGAGTCCAAATCACTGCCCGAACTGGCTGAATTTTCTTCGGACAGTAACTCGAGATCGGGCATACTCCACTCAGCATCTTCTGTATCCGACCCCCAATCACGATTGAGTAAATCGCGATAATCGGAGATGACACTATCTTCGCTAGAAACTGACTCAGCTTCCATGTTTTCCATAGCGTTACTTACTTGGGATGTTGTCAAGTCCACTTCTTGTTCTATTATTCCACTCATGTCGAAAAAACCATTGGTTTTGTTTTCATAAGCAGGTGGCTTCACATCTTGGTTGCATTGAACGATATGCTCTGCAAACGGAAGTTCACCATCCTTAATTCCCTGCAAGCCTTCTAAAACGTGTCTGTAGGCTTGGAAGAACGCTGGGGACTCTACCATATCAAACTGCTCTTTATCCTCTATGAATTGATTCAGGATTTCAAGATTAGCTTCTTCAAATCGCACTTCAAGCTCGCCAACACAAAGGTCGCGTGAATCTCGATTCTCCACGGTCGCAAGTAAGAGATTGCGAAATCCGTCGGCTGAAAGGCAAAGGAGGGAACCAAACTTGAAAACCTTGCTCTTCTTCTCCCATTTCACGCGACGTACATCCGGGTGAAACGAGTCGAACCGGATTCTGTAAACCATTCCCTTTCCACTACATACGGGGTATAAGATTGTGACGTTACGGTACACAGGAACGTCTCGTGCACGTTTACCGTGGCTTGGGTTACTTGCTGCCGTGGGACTACGGTCCCTTTTAAGCTGTTTTATTCCATTGCGAAGAGGTAAGATGAAGTCTTCTCTTAAAAGTCGAAATTGCACGTCTAAATAGTGCTCCTGGTCTGAGTACCTTCCATCAACAACGTTTTTACGAAGAAACGGCTTGTTATGGGGTTCTAAATCAGCTACTCGTGGGATCACGCTCATATCGCGAAAATCCTCGGGTGGCGTTAGCTGAGATTCGTCTGGCTGAGTTGTTTTCCGGCGATTTATTTCATCTTTGTACTCCTTGACCTGTTGAAGCTTCTTCTCCAACGTCTCTGCGTCTTCAAGGAGACCCTTACTCTTCATATCTTCCACCGTCTCATTCAGTTGAGCATTGGGAATGAGGTGAATTACGTCCTGTTCAAATCTCTGCAACAACTCCAGGAAAACCTCTGCTATCAGCAAGACCAGTTTATCAGGCTCATAATTGTCACCAAGCTCTGAAACGTCGGACATTTGGCTGATAAACTTGGTAAGATGCAATTGCAGGCAATTTGTTTTAATTACCATACGTAGCATTTTGTTAGCAATCTCTTTCTTATCATTTGGTGAGCAGCACACGTGTATGGCTCGAATAACAAGCTTCATCAGATCGGGTCGTATTGTTTCTGTCTTCAGCAGAGCCTCAAATCGTTTAGAATTGTTGAAGAGATCCAATATGCCTTCATCAGGAGAGTTTGAATTGCAGATTTTATCCAATGCCATGTAATTGAGAGGCTTTGGATCTCTTTTTTGTTGAATTCCAGCCTCCCCATGACTTTCTCTTCCATTTCTGTCAATTTCTCGTCTTCTCTCCGGGGAAAACCCACGTGACTGCCATGTTCCACTGTCATTTCTTTCGATGCATCCTTGTCCTTCAACAGACATGCGCAGTCTCTTTGATCTCGATAAATCATGACCCTCTTCACAGAAGGATCTTTTATTTCCTATCACTGTTACGGTTCTCTTCATATTTTTCTGACTTTGGAAGTTACGTTACCAGCAACATGGAATACTTAACCTAAATACTTAAAACAAAAAGGAAAAAAAAGAAAAGATAAAAACCAAGAATTCTCCAAGCCGTAGTTAGTAACTGATCGTTTATTTAACAGTCCTTGTGAGAGTACACTTGATAATGACTTTAGTGATAGACAGCCTGAGCGAAAGTCATCCTCAGGGTCACGTGAGGAGTCACTTGTCAGTCGAGATGGTCTAGTTCCTGAAAGCTGATTGGTCAGTTTCGCCGTGATCTCCTGGCTTTTTAACCTATGCAGGGTGTGTCCTTTAGTCTGTTAGCAAGCAAATTCGTAATTATGTTTGGCGCTTGTTCAAGCTGTAGTAAAGACTGAAATAACTGAAAAATTTGTTTACTGATCATGTCCTTTAGTCTGTTAGCAAGCAAATTCGTAATTATGTTTGGCGCTTGTTCAAGCTGTAGTAAAGAATGAAATAACTGAAAAATTTTTTTACTGGTCAGCTAACGTTGGTCAGGGACAAGATAGCAGTGCTTGTGCTTTCATGATACGAAAACTTGTTGACAGGCAAGTATACCTGAACTAAGTTCTTGTGAGAATAAGAAGACCGCAAGATCTTTCCAGACTTCAGAAGAAACGTCATGGCTCAAAACTACTCTTGACAAGTTGATCGTTTCAAAACATTGTTAAAAATAAAAATCGCGTCTGAGATCTCAATTTTTGGAAAATTATAAGCACTTTAATTGGTTATGTAATTATGAGACCTTGTCAAGGAGTTTAGACTTCACAGTCTAGCGGATGATCTGTCAATATTCATTACGGCTGGCTTTTCGCTGAAGAGCCTGTTTTGTCATCAACAGTATCAGGATTTATGACACAACTGAGCATTAATGATGAAAAAAAAACACAAACCACTTTTCTTTCGCAGTCATGAGCATTAAAACATGAGCATGTAAAGAGGAAGCCACTAACTATCAGAAAGCCACTCGTACGTCGCGCAGACGACAAACGTAATGTGTTCAATGAACTGTATCATTAACTAAGCGAACTATTCATCGGGTTGCTAATTTTTTTAAGTGCTGCTGTCGTGTTGCGTCGAGGATTTGTCGATAAAGTAGTGAACTGAAGTGAAGTTTACAAATTTTACCCACCACATAAATTATGTACGCTTTCGAAATTAGTAATTTAAAATGGACACCTATCGTTTCAGATTTGTTTTCAGAACGCTCACTTTCATACTTTGTAACAAGTTGACACACTTTCCTGGTAAGATCAGCTCGATTTTAAAAATAGAGTTGTGAGAATTCTTTCCAATAACAAGCATCAGCATATTACCAAGTATTGTAATCCATACATCAATACACGATCAAATTTCGAGGCTTGCCAAAAGCGTTAAGCTTCATTTGTCTCAGAGTTAATTTAAAATTCAGCAATATTTATAAATCATACGTACCCAAGTCTCACATGGCTCATTGGTTTCGACGAAAACAGAGAAAAATAGGATGAAAAAGACGTAAACATCACTGAACGCCACCATCTCTTGGAGTATTCTGAGAAAGTTTGCGAAGAGCATCTGTGATTCCGAGAAAGGCATCCTCTTCCTGATTGGTTGAACGTATGGAATGATTCTTAAGTCACACATAGAAATAGAAATACAATCACGCCACCAGGAAATAACGTTATAACTGCGAAATTTTAGTGAGTCTTTTACACGAGACTATCTGAACTGGTTGAATGAAATAAATCTGTTGTATGTACTGTTTTACAATAAAAATCTGCAATCAAATGAGCCTCAATACAGTTCTTGACCAGTTATCACGTGAAATACATTAGTCTATGGCGTGACAAATAAATGGCCACACTGACAAATCTCGGTGATTGGCCCTACAGAACGACCTGGACACTGCTTAGGGCAACAGAAAACTCCGCAAAAGCTATATCTCTGCGAAAACAAAAAGTACGCGGTAATGTCCACGTCAGTTTTCCAATGTCAAGGTTAGAGTTCTTTGACGTCTTGAATTTACCAGATTATTTTTTTCTCTTACCTGAAGATTTCTTTGAAATGAAGGCACAGTCGGAAGCTGGTTCTCAACCGAGAGGGAGAGGGGTGGGGATAGAATAGCTTTTTCTTAAAATGACCAGTAGACGCTCAAATAATCGATGTAATGGGTAATTTACTGCTAAATTCAATTGTCAATACAGGTCAGTAATAGTCACTGATAAAAATACAATTAAAACATTGAAAAATGAAACTAAAACGCGGAAAGTTCTACAATTATGCCCGTGTAAAAATCTGATATCTTACACACTCAACAGATGATTCTTTTCTTCTTAAAGAAATATGCAACTTAGCGATATATGAAAAAAAAATTAAAAATTAATAAATTTACCACATGCTGTAATAACTTAGTTGAAAAACGAGTAAACCAAAAATTTACATATTAACAAAGCATTATAAATTTAATTTTTTTAAAAAGAAATTCCACTGACCCACCAAATAAATCCCCCATCGTCTCTTTAAGATAATTATATTACAATGCACTTCTAAATTAAAGCACGCAGTAGCGTATAAAAGTAAAATTTTTTCTTCCGTAACTGCAAGCAATTGTTTCAATTTGGACACACTCCAATTTGTGATATAACTGTATAACAGTATTACATACAGTACATAAGTTATTTGGAAATAATTTATACAAAAAGCTGTTCTCTTAACCAAGTTCTCATTGTACGAACCCTATTTCATTCCAATAAAAATTTTAGCCTACTTGACGGTGAATTAAACCAAAAATAAAAAAAAGAATTATCCCCTATATCGGTCAAATACTATGTCCTTACGTTTTACATAGCTACTTATGAAACTTAAAATGCCCCAGATTAAAAAAATTATATTTTTACTACCTACAAATTTTTTTGGTTAGAGAAAGTGCTTTCATACGACCAAATGTCGCCATGTTGGATATGATGAAATAATACATTAAGCGGTCATTACTGACGTCATCAAAATGGCGTCACTTCAAAGAAATGGCACAGCCACGAGTTACACTTCAGCGATATTATCAATGATAGCTGCTGTGTTGAAACTTGCTATAAATTAGCCAAGAAAAGGCAATGAAACGCGGGAGTAGATTATATTTGTCTTAATGTGTTAGCTAAATTACTTTGCTGGGTTGTAAGCGGAAGCAGTACACACCACGACACCTTAGTGACACCTGAGAGCTGGTCAATGAATTGGGTACAAATAAACATCCGAGTGAATGAAGATTTAGATATATGAAAATTCACATATTTGCACTGCGTTTGTACCCAATTCATTGACCAGCTCTCAGTTGGCTTGTTAGCTCAATTGGTAGAGCGCTGCACCGGTATCGCAGAGGTCATGGGTTCAAATCCCGTACGGGCCTGAAATTTTTTTCAGGTCCTACTTACAACTACTAGTTTCAGTAGTGTTCTTAGCTGCGAGGATCTTCTAATTTCATCTTTCCACCGCAGTGCAAATATGTGAATTTTCATATATCTAAATCTTCATTCACTCGGATGTTTATTTGTACCCAATTCATTGACCAGCTCTCAGTTGGCTTGTTAGCTCAATTGGTAGAGCGCTGCACCGGTATCGCAGAGGTCATGGGTTTAAATCCCGTACGGGCCTGAAATTTTTTTCAGGTCCTACTTACAACTACTAGTTTCAGTAGTGTTCTTAGCTGCGAGGATCTTCTAATTTCATCTTTCCACCGCAGTGCAAATATGTGAATTTTCATATATCTAAATCTTCATTCACTCGGATGTTTATTTGTACCCAATTCATTGACCAGCTCTCAGTTGGCTTGTTAGCTCAATTGGTAGAGCGCTGCACCGGTATCGCAGAGGTCATGGGTTCAAATCCCGTACGGGCCTGGAATTTTTTTCAGGTCCTACTTACAACTACTAGTTTCAGTAGTGTTCTTAGCTGCGAGGATCTTCTAATTTCATCTTTCCACCGCAGTGCAAATATGTGAATTTTCATATATCTAAATCTTTATGCCAAAGTTGATTGCTGTATAAGGTGTATGCTTATCTAAAAATCTCTTTAAAAATTTTTCCAAACCAGCAGAGGATAGATATGCCTAGGTTTATATTCACGCCTTATCAATGATGTACTCGAGGAGGTGGTTACGTTAGAATTCCTCCATGTGACACACGTGGACCATTATGCACGCGTAGCCCACGTGAACGTGCAATGGAAGCCATGATCAGCAAGCACGTCTTGAACTTTGCTATCCTTGTGAGGATCGCACAGAACTTCTGCCGGCTTCCATGATACTTAGCTCCGTTCTGAAGTTAGGAAAACCACAAATTACACACATTTTGACCAAAAATTTTATCGCTGGAAATATCGAGGTGAATGCAACCGACCAATATAGATACTTGCTTTCACGTCTTTTCCGCTTCTTACCTTAAGTCACCTACTCCTTTGCTCTGGAGAAAGTCTAACGCTCGAAATGTCAGCTTTAGTAACTCTTTACGCTGGTCAATTTAAAATTTATCAACTCAGTTGGTAAGACACCAATGATCTCACCTACTTCGATCGCACGAAACAAGTTCGCTTTACGTGTCGGAAAGGGAACAAAAGACTCATTTTCCCGCCTTATTAACGGCACGGTAAACTCATTTTATCTCATGAACTACAGTCTAAGAATTATACGCAAAACTATGTCTCAATGAAATCATGTATATACGTTGCTCTTACTTGAGTACTTTAGGGAGAGGTGTTTGGTCCAGTTTGTACTGAATAACAGCCAGTTTGCATAATGTTCGAAGTGACGGCTCTGTGGAGTTAAGGACAGTCACTCATTACGGTCTATGACTCAATTTAAACGATGCTACCTATCGCAGCGAAATTTTGAAAAATCTTAAGACGCGGTTTGGTTGTGTTATTCCACAAGTGAGCAAGATACACCAAACTCTGAGTTAGGAAATTGCTCCTGAGGGATTACCCTTCTTTGAGATAAACAGGACAGTTTGCTCATTACTATTTAACTGTGCGTTCAGAATTACCCTTCTCGTGTCCTCAGTATTACACTCCCTGTACGCTCGTGGTTTCCCTTCCTGTGCACTCAAGATAAACATCTGTACCTGCCTTCTCGAGATTACCTTCCTTGTGCACTCTGCCTAACCCTCCCTGTGCAATCTGCATCACTTTTCCCGTGCACTCCGGGCTACCAACCCATAGAATCTAGATTACCGACCCTGTGCACTTTGGAGTACTGTCCCTGCGCACTTTGGAGTACCGACCCTGCGCACTTTGGAGTACCGACCCTGTGCACTTTGGAGTACCGACCCTGTGCACTTTGGAGTACCGACCCTGTGCACTTTGTTTTACCGACCCTGTGCACTTTGGAGCACCGTCCCTATACATTTTGAAGTACATTCTCGGTGTAGTTTGAAGTTCCTTCCCTGTGCACTTTGGAAAGGAGAAGATAGAAATTACTCTGCAGTGTGTACTTACCAAGATCTAAGATGTACAGATCAGAATGATCCTGGAGGTGGTATTCATCATCAGCAGGTTCTCCTGCAGCAGGGCTACAAATTAAAAAAAAAAAAAAAAACACTAAGTCAGTTTTTATGAATGAAACTGCTACTTCTGCTGTAAGTTTGAAATCTGTAGTTAATTCATGTATAAACATTTTGGTTCAGTTCCCTTTTGCTTCACCAACAGTGGGCTACTTAATAATGTAAATACCTTGTTCCACCAAAGATCATCAACCTGGTTCCTATCAGACAACAGCAGTGTCTCCTTCTTGGACACGGCCCATGTCCTGAAATGTCCAGTTTTGTCCAAACATTGGTATCTAAAAGGAATGCAAATTGTTGGTCAGTTGTAAAATAAACTGTGGCAATTAAGTTGCAATTCTCAAAAAGAAAATCAACAACTCTCTGGATGTTCTCAGGCTGTGTACAGTTGTAATAACATACCCTGGTCAGGGCAGTGCATGACTCAAAAAAAGTAGCCCCAAAACAATATAAAACAGAATGACTTGTGCAAACTTTTTGTACCTGTGTCTAAACTAAACACTTCTCCATAATGTTTCTTTTCAATCCCATTGTAACCACCAAAAACGTAGACATGTTTGCCATAAGCAACTGTGAAGAAATTACAAGTGAAAAGTTAATTACTTAACTGGAGAGCATGTCACTATCAAATGTATATGGATTTGTCCAATCGGACCATGTAATGAAAAAATCAGTAGCATTATTACATTGGTTGCCTTGATCAAGTTGCTAAAATTGTTAAAAAAATTTTACTTGCAGAGTTGAAAACAAAGATGAAAGGAAGACACTTGAAACTTTTCACCTTAATTCTATCAACAAATTATTTATGGTAGATGTATAAACAAATGTTTTTTACATCAGTCTGCGTGCACAAGATATAAGACACATAGCAAGTTTGGGGAGCACTAGAAATGTGTAAGAAATGCTCAAGATGCAGCTGAAAACAACTTTAGTTTCATCAGAGCTCTGAACACTTCTCATCTGCTTTAAATCTTGATGAACATGGACTGAAACATGAACCTGTTGTCGAATGCCATTTTCACTCCCACAGTTAAACTCCCAAGATCTGATTGTTAACTCTACCCTCTGGCTGCTACAAATTTCCTTGTAACTTGGTTAAAAGAATTTAGCATTTGATCAAGATGATAACTTCTACCTGATTAGTTTTAGTCCTCTCATCACCTGTTTGCTAGATAATGTATGAATAATATAGGGAGAACTTACATGTTTATCATTTCTGGGAGTTAATGGGTTAATCTTGCAGAAAGAGAAATCCTCTCTGCTATGAGTTACCCACCACATCAGAGTGCACAAAGGAAATGTAAAGCTCAAGCATACTCACACAGTTGAATTAGACTACCAAATTGCCCGGCTATGTCAATATGTTCATTTAGTAAACAGTGACTAACCTGCAGAGTGACTCCGTCTTCCAATGGGTACATTTCCAGATGTATTTAATTTGAACCAACAGTTTTTAACTGCAAAACATGCATCAATTTTCAGGTGGAATTAATCACAAAAGTATGATGAACAATGCAAGGGTCAGTTTATTTGTAAAAGCAGCATTCTTGTATTAAACAATAACTGCAGAAATGCGATAAATTCTCATGTAATACAAACCTGTATCAAATACTCTAACTGAGCTGGAGTAAACTTCCTGTCCAGAATGGTATTGCCCAAGTCTATCTCCTACAAGAAAACAGCAAAACAAATTAATTGTTGATTTAGTTTCTGGTCGCATGAAACACCAGAAAAAAACTAATATCCTTTACAAGGCACTCAAATGCAACTTTTTTATTTTCCATGGTCTTGCTACTCACAATACTTCATTGAATCAGAAGAGATTTAGCACATTGAATCGAATATAACTAAGGTCATATATGTCCTAAATACAATGTAAATACGCTCGAGAAATAACTCTTCTCACTACACAATTAATATTCAATATGTTCGTTTCTAAGGTTACACTTTTCTATCTTTTCAACAGTTTCTATTTGAGCAGTTTTTGATTGAGCATCAAAAGTAATCCATGACTACCTTGGCATTACTTTCCTTGTTCTGTGACTGGTCTAAAACTTGCACCAACATCTCAGCCAATCAAATATGAAACTAAACCAACCCAAACTTGGTCACTTGCATTTTCCCCTGCTTCAAGCAGGCTGCCTGTTTTTGCTTTCAGTTCTCATTGGTTGAGGATCATGTTTAATTTTTGCTTTGTTATGATTGGTAGTTTTAATTAATTGGTTTTGGTTTTTTTGACAAAGTGTGACAGTGTTACTAATCTAGCCTTGAAATGGGATTTCCCAAGGCAAACAAACTGAAAGTTTATAATCTCTTACCTCACATGACTTAAAAGATTTTTCCCAATTTTCTACAAGGTCCACTGAAGCCTTAATGGGAAAGAGAAGACACCCAAAAACTACCTGGCGGCAGGACAATCAGGCTGATATGAAGAATTGGGGCTACACCTGGATCACACATGAAAAGCTTGCACAAAACAGGTTGGGGTGGAGAAGGAGAAATCTTCAATAGCCTATGCTCCAGGGGAAGCTGAACAGTTGTTGGGTGGTGAAGGATTACCTTCCCTCCCACTTAACCCTTCATGCCAATGACTACAATATAAGGAACTCCCTGGCTTTTTTTTTTTTTTTTTTTTCAATCATTCCAGAAATAAGGGGCATCCCTAACCAACTTCATCCTCCTGTTCCAGTGCAGGGAAATATTTGATCTTCCTGCCTAGATTTGTCAGTGATCAATCTTACCTCTGCCTCCAAAGATGTACATGTTTGTACCAACAGCTGTTGCTGAGTGGAAGTCTCTCCACTTGGCTGGTTCACCCTGCAGTCAACAACACAAACATCACAAGAAAACCACCATCATTTGACAAATATATTAATTGCTTTGTCTAGGGTTATTGTGATATCAGGCAAATTCTTGGGAGTTGGTTGGCAAAGGAGCCATAAAGTTGTAAACCAACTTGTAGAAACATTAAACGCAGAATTTTCAGGGCAAACACAATGTAAAGTGGCCACAGAATTTTGCAACCAGGAGGGTTACAGAGTAAGCTACATTTACACCCCTTAACCCCTTTGATCCCTAAGAGTGACCAGCTTCTAATTTCTCCACACATATCACCCCTTAATCAAACATTAAGGTCATGAGAATAAAAGAAATGATCACCAACTAAAGGGGCTCTTGATTATTAAACAAATTCTCCTTGTCTGCCCCTTAGGAAATGTATAGAGAACAGTATGGAGAATATGCATACTGGTGGAGTATAAGGGTTAAAACCTTACCGTTACTCTTGGTTGGTGCCATGTTAATGTTTGTGTATCCAGATATTCAATTGAATTTGAAAAGCACTCTCCCTAAAAATTAATCAGGAAATAAAGCAAGGCATTTACAATGCAACTATGCTTCAAGGTGTAAAAATTCCTTCAAAATTATACCTGTCCAGAAGTCTAAAACATAATAGGCTATCAGTGACCTTATTCAAGCACTGATGGGACAGCATATAGATAATACTTGTGAGAAATGCATAGCAGACAGTAAGGAGAGTTGATATGTAATTCTTGGGAAGAAAGGTTTATCTTGGCCTTTAACTCCCAAGATCTGATTGTCAAGTCTCCCTTTTAGCTACTTCACATTTCCTTACAAATCAGCTATGAGAATTTGATTTCAGATCAAGATGATAAGTTCGAGTTTGTCCCCTTCGTTAGATAATGTATGCTTGAATATTATAATGAGATTTTGCATGTTTAAATAACAATCAAGAATTTAGAAGATCCTCGCAGCTAAGAACACTACTGAAACTAGTAGTTGTATCTGAGCAATTTTAATACTGCATACATCATTGCTTTCTCAAAACATTAACTGTACAAGAAATGCACTTAACAGGAAAGGTTAGCATGATACTTTCTGAATTATTAAAAAACATCTACCATGCCAACTAATACATGTATGTTTGCTTGTCAATAAGGCAAATCTCGGATAAACTGGTACAAAGTGTACAATTAATTTCAACCCCCTAAATAAGTTTCATGAATACAAAAACATTTGGATTGCAACTTTCAGTAAAGAAATTACATCATTGCTGATAACATTTCACATTGTTTTTGGTTTCTAACTTAGAAAATGAAAAATCAAAAAGCTTTCCTATTATCCAAATTGTTTTAATTTCAGGTTTTCATGCATTGCTGAACTAGAATGTAGTTTGTCTACATTGCTTATACTTAGTTATGGAAATGTTTAATTACACAAAAGGTCCAACTTGAGGGGTGACCATTAATGATGAGTGAAACAACACTCAAAGATAAAAATCTTTTTACTCGTAATGTAATATACCGTTACTGGTATGTTTGAACAATAACAGTCTTAAAGGGTAAACACTGGTCTTTTATTACTGGAAAACAAAATCCAACTGGGAGCTGGTCAATGAATTGGGTACAAATAAACATCCGAGTGAATGAAGATTTAGATATATGAAAATTCACATATTTGCACTGCGTTTGTACCCAATTCATTGACCAGCTCTCAGTTGGCTTGTTAGCTCAATTGGTAGAGCGCTGCACCGGTATCGCAGAGGTCATGGGTTCAAATCCCGTACGGGCCTGAAATTTTTTTCAGGTACTACTTACAACTACTAGTTTCAGTAGTGTTCTTAGCTGCGAGGATCTTCTAATTTCATCTTTCCACCGCAGTGCAAATATGTGAATTTTCATATATCTAAATCTTCAATCAAGAATTTGTTGGTTTTACCTCCTCTTCATATCCACCAAAGATATAAATTCTAGATTCAATAACGCAAGCTGAGTGGCCATCACGGGCAGCTGGGGGCTTTCCATTTACTTCAGGTTTGGACCATGTTAAACTCCCTAGAAAAAAAAGACAAAACATATATACCACTTAGTGGCTTCCTGTCCTATGCTATCTTAAGATTGCTCATAAAACATTACAACAGTTGTTGCTTAACCCCAAGACCCCCAAGAGGGCCTAGTATCTAATTTCTCTCTGCAATATCACCCATGAATCCAACATTATGGTTAAAGAGAATAGCAGAAATGATCACCAACTAAAGATGCTCTTGATTGTTGAATAAATTCTCCTTTCAGGCAGTAGCCAGCAGTGCACCTTACTACTGCTTAGAACTACTTGGATTTCTTGAAGATTCAAAAAATAGAAGGATTGCTTTACTGATTTGAAAATTTCTCCAGGTTACTTCTTGTCTAAGAGTTTTGTTGACATGGATATGCCACAGATTGCAAGTTCATTTTATTTTGTTCCGTTTCATGGTTCTATTTTGAGGTTAGATATTTCTCTTTACTTGCTTTCAGTTTAATCGCATCTAAGGTGATCGCTCTGACGAAGGACTAATGCTCGAAGTGTCAGCTCTTTTACCCTTTACAATGGCCAATTTACGTTTTCAACTCAGCTGTCAACACTAAATTACCTGCTATACTCTCTCACTGACACAGCACCACAGTTTGTTTAGAAACTTACCCCCTTTATATACAGAATAATTTGGTTAAATATTAAATATCTGTGTATTCCATAACATGGAGTAGAATCTGTGGTATTTACATAATCAGAGTACCAAATAACTCATCTCACTTGTGTCAAAGCAGTACAGTATGTTACAGGCCCCATGAGTGTCATTTCTCCCGCCAAATATGTAAACCAGATCACCCATGGCTGATGCACTGTGACCATATCTCATGTATGGAACACATCCTTTACATTCACAAGATACTGGAGGAGGCTTCATCCATCGGCACTGAACTGCAAGGAACATGACCAGTCTATCAGTGCTTCTACTCTCAAGAATGATCAATACTTAAATTCTCTTTACAATTTCAATACAATTTAGAACAGGGAGGTATTGAGCCCTGAACTTTTTTCTTTCATTTTGTGAAAACCTCAAGATTTCTCTAAAAACCTTGTACAAAAAGAGAGAGTTTTCTTCTATAAACATGATGCATGGATTTATCTAAAATCAGGACCCTCCTCCCTTTTCCCTCTTTGCTACCCTCTTGGAATGATCACTACACAATATTTTGTCACACAAAACTTAGTTAAATCAAATTAGAATCAGCAATGACAACCACAGAGAAGTTATACACCCAATGTCTCAAGACTGAAATTGGGTTGTTAGCCATATGAAAGAAGGACAACTGGTGAACATTAAGCAAAAAAACATCAGCATGGACAAAACCTGACAACAAACTCAACCTTGAAATATGTTAAATCAAGCCCTCGGGTTTGTTTTTTGAATGTCCCAAGAACATAATTAACGACCTTTCATGCTGTGCAGTTTCATTCAAAATGGGATTTTCAAAAGTTTTGAAAATTACATGTATTAAATATAACTATCAGCTAAAGAAACAAAATGGGCTTATCAGGGTTCCATAACCTGCTTCTCTCTTCTTTAAATTTAGATTTTAAAATATGCCTTTGGGCCAGTTATGTTACCAAGGTTTTTCAGAAATAGGACTCAGGGAATAGAGGTAACAAGGAAGTACACAGTGTCATCACTCTCAGCTGATTACAATTAGACCTGATTTGAATCCTGACTGGTATCATTACACTGTATTCTTGTGGCTCTCCCCACCCAAGAGTACAAAAAAATGAAAATATTCATGTATGGTCATGGCAAATTTGTAAGGAGAAGGATGTCAAAACCCAAATTTATCCACAATAATTTATTTTCATTATTGGTGCGAAGTCTGTAATCAAAATCAAATCTCGGTGCCAAATACTCACAATTAACTTAGTAATAATATTAAGAACAGCTTTCGGTTGAGAAAATTATCATGTAATTGTAGTATTGGTCCTCGATGCTTCATGAAGGGAGCCCAAGCTAACTCTGCTGCAAATTCGCAACGATAAAATATTTAACGTCCCTAACTGAATACTATACTCAGATGTATAGAGCTTGTTTTCTGCGCTTGAGTAGAGTAAGCGATCTTCTGTCCTTTGCACGTTCATTCCGACGAAGGAACATCATATTTTTAGCACAAAAATAACAACATTCAAGCCACAAACTTGTGGCCATATTATTAATTCATGGCGAATGCTGTAAATTAAAATGCGCACGTAAACAACTTGGCTCTGCTGTCGAACTCAATTGCTTTTCAAACGTTAAAAGTTTAAAGGACACAACTTATTTTTGAATCAATGCACGATTTCATATGCGAGAATGATAAACGAATTCACCTCAGCAGCAAAACGAAAATTTCTAATATTAGCCACGCAGAAAGATTGCTAACAATGCATTTCCGGTAGGTTTTTTTTAAAAAAAAATACCTGCTTGTGACAAGTTTTGTATCTTCGAAAAGCACGCACGTTCGAATCTCGATTTTTCACGCGCTGAACTCCACAATGAACCAAAGCCGTGCAATGTTAACCTCAAATTCAACAAACTTACCTGTATCAAAAACATGCACGTCTATATTAACAATTTGGTTGTATTCCTCGCCCGTACAATAACCACCAAAACTAAATATGAACCGATTTCGAATGGATACTGCTGCATGATTTACACGACGTGGGCCTCCTTCGACCTCCTGAGTCCATCTTATAGCCATGGCTGAACTACACTAATCCTCTAACTACTTCTAAAAACGTTTAAAAAAGGAACAAGCTAGAATCACTTCAGATTGAAAGCAAAGTACAACTGTTTGTTGCCAGCAAATGGGCTGCAGAAAATTTTGTCATTCGAGAATATTAGATGAGATGCTGGTCAGCGGAAACATCTGGTGAGAACGTATCTGTTGTGTAAGACAAAAGCATAGTGTCTTTGTTATTTTTTTTAGATAAGGCAAAACAGCTGGAATCAATGGTGTAATATGAAATTTCTCGCCACCCAGGATGGTAAAATATAACATAATCTCTTGTAAAATGGTTTTTTCGACATATGATACGGTGAACGGAGCTCTCAAGAAAGGAAGCAGACCAATAACATTAAAATTCGTTTTTTTTCTTTATCTTCAACTTGCTAATAGCTCTGTTCCTTTGATCAAGGAACACTTATCTGAATTGTGAATACGTCACTCACTTGTAAATACAATCAATATTATTTTTTCTTCAAACATGCGTTATTAAATGTGAGGTAAAGAAGATATCTGGATAGAAGCCAAGTTCGTTATTTACGTTCTTCTTAATCTCTTCTCTCTTTTACTCATGAAAGAATGTTTTTAACTTGCAAACCGCGGAAAGCGAGGCTGCCAGCAGCTTTCTTTCTTTTTGAGAAACGATGAGGAATTAAAATCCAAAACGGAAAACTAACGCTCGTTTTTCCTGCTAAAATGGACAATTAAGGGGCGTTAAAGTTGAGGTGCTTTATTTATCTCTTTCTTGGGTGCGGCGTGCTATAAATGCTAGTGATCCGAAATCCTCGTTTTCAAATCAGGCCGACCAATCTTTACTAAGCCTATTGAAGATTTCAATCCAGTAGAATGTACCATAAATTTTCTTTACTTTAGAAGATAGACGTGACATTGTCACGAAAGGTTTTGCCGACATGTGAAAAGGATAACATAACGAAGTCTTGTGACCAGATCCCCAACAAAAAGCAAATTAACAGACAAAAGAGGCTTGAGCACTGATTCCGAAACTACGAATACAACTAAAGGTCGATAATTTGAAAAATGGTAACTCCTCTAGACAACAACATTACAGTGAAAGAATGTCAACATAGATCAGTGGCTTGGAACAGAATACGGCCAATTCGTTCCTATCTTATCTTAAATAAGCTTAAGCAGATGTTTATATCCCGTGCAATAAACTCGGACTGTCGCCCATCGAATTATGCCAAATCACGTGCTTTGTGCGTGAAGGACAAGGTCCAAGGTTCATATTTTATCTTCAGCTCACAAAACCTCTGCGAACGACACGGAAAAAAAAGAGACGCTACAGTGTGAAAAACGAAAAATTTTCTACTCTAATACTGAGTCAGAAATCAAATTACGCAAGGTAACCACATAATTTGCAAAAACATGGCAGTTATTCTGAGATGCAAAGAAAACACTTGATATCATTAGCAGTAATTTTTTTTTCTTCCTCTTATCTGGGATTGGTGTTATCTTACAGTAAAATGATATCTGTCTGATGGATTGAAAACGGAACAAGCTTCTGTCCCCGACTATGATCTAATCCGAATATTATCAGTTTTTAGCCAAATTAAACGAGGCAAGTTAAACTGTTTTAAACGCTCAATTTAAAGGGACGGGCGAAAAGGCGGCGAGGGTAAGCGCGGGAAAAATCGCGGGAGACGAAATCCTTCCCAAACTCCCTCGGATTTTCGCTCGTCTGCTTTGACAGAGAATGGTTCAGACTAATGCACTAGTCAGTGGAAAGCCCCGCACCCCCATACCCGGGGAATGCGGGTCATTAGCGGGGGATTTTAGCGGTTTTTAGTGGTCATCTTCGCCCCAGTGTGCGGGGTGTTCGACAACATTAGACACAAATAACAGCGACCGGGGACCGTTAGCGGGGCTAGCGGGGCTTTGGCGGGGATTTCGCTTTTGAATAGGCCTGCAAAGAACACTGGGAAAGCGTAGATCTCAAAATGGCGGCCGCCAACAAGAAGGTATGTACGATTTAAAATCCATTCTTTTCATGCTTGTAATGGGCCATCGATTAAATTCTGTGTTCAATTTCTAAATATTATCATGTCTTGTAGTGAAATTAGAAAAAGTTGGGTATTGTTTATGCCCTCGTCATGCTTGATTAGCGATTTATTTAGAGCGTTGACCTTTTGTCTTTTGGCACTTGTTTTCATTTCCGTTGCAACTGTGCAAACCGAGCCAATGGGCGTTTTTTTATTTGTTGTTTTAAATAACTGTATTTGTTTTTACAGAACTATGTATTACCAAGAGGAGTAGAGGAAGCCATGATTGTTTCATCTATTTTATGAAGACATTGAAAAAGTTTTTGTAAGAGTTAAATTTGAGGCACAATTCTTGAAATAAATTAATTTTGGTCAACGTTGTGTATTTGGGATTTTTCAAGTATTGCCCCGGGGGCGGAGTACAAAAATGAGGTTTTGACATAAGAAATTGCCCCGCATAGCGGGGAATTTGCTTCATTTAGTTGGGACGCCTGGTCTAATGCCCCGCTATTCCCCGGGTATGGGGTTGCGGGGCTTTCCACTGACTAGTGCATAAATCTGGCTTGAAAACATCCTTTTTTTATCTAGTGTACAATATGTGGCAACGTCTGAATATTTGTATTTTTTTAACCAGGTAATTAATTTCCACTCTTTATTCTCTTTCATTCTAGATTTAAGGTTGGTAAAGCAGAGTGCCTTGGAATATTTAAAACCTAAGTATTGTACAATTACGATGTAACATTCTTGATTTGTTTTCTTTTTATCGTTCATTGTTGTAATTATTATCATTTTTTTCGACGTCTTAGCAAACCACAATTTTGGGTGTTTCAGTTGTCATCTTAAAACTGAAAAGTAAGATTCGCCTTTGGATAATTTCTAACCACTTCACAGTATTTCACGCGTATCAGCTGCGGTAAATTTTGTACGGAAAACGTGTATATTTGATATTAATATATACAACACAGGTAAATTATGCTTTTCACGCGCGCTGATTAGTTAGTTCGGAAATTATTGGCAAGTATTATTCCCTAGCGCGCAGTCGAAGAGATAAAACCTTGCGTCAAGAGTTTAATTTCCGACTAATTTCCCGGTACATTGTCAGAAACAAACTTATTTTTTTGGTTACTGAATGGTACATAATAAAACTATTATTCATCTTGGTGTCAGTGAAGGTGGTGGATATTTACCTATTTACCTCCACTTTGGTGAACAATTGTTAAATGAATAGATGGTCGAGATTGAGAAACAATATCATACATAAATGCGAGCAATTTACAAAAAGATACATTTAAGTTTTCGGAAAACATCCGCAGTTCTTTCATTGACTAAAAAATATAATGAAAGAACTGAGCACTTGTACAACTGCACGCGTTTAGAATCATTTTCTTCGATGTTTTTAATCAAAAAGGAAGGAGCTCGAGATTTAAGCCGGTTTCTAAACATTTAGCGTAATTCAAGATGTCTCCAAAGTATTCAAGGAAATCAAATTATTTTGTTGTCAAATTCCAGCTGTTTAGAGGAGAATTTCCAAAAATAATTCTCAGATCAATAAAGAATTTTTCGTAGCAACGAGTTTTAATCCTTTCACCCTCAAGATCTGATTGTTAATTCTCCCCTCCAGCTGCTAAATATTCCCATGCAAATTTTTTACCAGAATTTGGTGTTGGTTCACGATTACAACTTTTACCTGATAAGTTTGAGTATTCTCATTACCTTTTTGCTGGATAATGTAGGGGTGTTGTAGGGAGAAGCTATATGTCAATCACTTCTGAGGGCAAGATGTTAATAATATCTATAAAAGGTAGTTTCCAAGAAATATTGATTGGCAGACCCAGGGCCTCGCGGATTTTTCAAGTTGGCGATTACAGCAAGAAGGTTGCATTCGAGCAATTCAATTCTGCTTCGGTAGCATTCCTTTAACGGCGGTGAAAAGAATCGCAAATTCTTGGAACTCGAATCTGAAGGGAAACTAATTTCTTGGTACTGAAGTTTTGATGAACAAGCTACTGATTCTTAAAGGACGATAGTGAGTATAAATTTTTTTTGCTTTCCAATTTAAGTTGCAAGAAACTCAACCATTTTTTACATGTATTTTGAAAATTCCTCGCTTTGTGTCGTGAACTGATTTAATTAGAACAACAAACCTTCTCTCGCTTACACAATTATTTTGACTGAAGAACAGTTCGCTTTTGCCTTTTGCCTCGGCGATTGATTTCTCTCCTCGTGTAATATAAACCCAACACATGTAGGCGATACGCTTTAAAAAATGTCAATCTTAATAACACGTTCTCTTATTTCGTAACGACAAATTTACAAAATCGTGACACGCCATACTAGGCACCATTGTTGAATTCAATGAAAAGGCAAGGGAAATATAAGATTTGTGGCTGAGTTTTTATTCAAGTCTTAAATCTGTGTGGCACCAGACAAGATGTTGTTTCCATTCAAACCAAACAGATTTACATAATTACTTTTACTCCTTCAGTCGACAAGAAGGCGAACTTTCCACAGAACTATATGTAATGGTTTTCCTATTAAAATAATGTTTAGGGCCAGCGCCGGCCTGGTATAGCAATTCAAGAGGTACGGTGTGCGTGTGAAAATAATTTCAAAAACATCAACTGCATTTACATTATTCAAAGCAGCGCTTATTTGTAATTAACCTTATGCGGTTCGTTTGCCAGTAGAGGATATTTTCGTTGAGATTGAAATCAACAATTTGACACCTCTTGCTTACCTTCATGACTGAAAGGGTTGCATTCATCAATCACGTTCCATAATTTATGGCCCGTAGCGAAAAAGAACAGAGGTTGCCGTCAGAATAATTCAGTGAAATTTAATTTGATTGCAAGTCCCATTGAAAAGTTGAAATTCTTTATTATTTATATCATTAATCAAAGTTTTCACGTAACGGTGAAACAAATTTTAAACAGAAGGATTTCGGTATCTCTGAAAATTGTCTAATCTATGATAAGGATTTGCTTGCTGTTGTTGAGAACTTCGTACGCTCTTATATTTCAAAATACAATTTTTATCTTGCTCTCTCTCCTTGCTATTGCTGCATGATAGGGCACAAATTTCACTTAAAGAAATTTCTTTCCAGGTCAATGCTCCCTTATCAGAACTTGTGCGTGATTAGCACATGCAATTTTCATCGAAAGGCTCATGATCAGTTCGGAAAAATAAACCTGATTTCTGCGTTGTAACTTTATGGTCAAATCCGTTGTAAGTGTTTTACTTAGTCTCAGCACAATTACTGAGATTCTGGGAAACTCAGAAATTGGAAAAAGCCCCACAAATAAAACCGGAATTGTATTAAAAACATCGAGATAAACTTACAACTGCTCTAAGCCGCCAGAGGTGAACGAAAAACATCCCGCGGTAACAACTAAGGATATATTTACGTAAAACAAGAGATTACAAATCTCTTGTATATAATTTTTTAAAAAAAATTGAGATCCCGGCGTTTTTATTAAATTATAATGACAGTAATGGATCCTTTTGCTCCATGGGGCCGAGATGGCGCGCTTTTGCAAAATTGATTTTAACGGAAATGCTTATCACTCTGTCTTGTTTTTATCTACAGCTTAACAGTCTCCTATATCTTTGGTACCAATGAATGAAACGCCGTCTTTTTGGAAATCAGCCCACATAAAAAAATATTCCTTATGAGATTTTCATTAACCTGACTTCCGATCAAAAAATGACGCAGCAAATTCTTTCAGCTGGACAGCACATTTACCTTTCAAATAAACTCTTGACGATTCGTGCTGAAAATGGCTTCTTTGCTATTCATATATGCACATTAACGTCTTCCTGTCCCAGCTGTTCACCTCCTGGCTGTTGGAAAATCGAAGAGAAAAGAAATGAATTCATAAGCCAAAACGCAAGAACAAAGATTCTGCTTTCACTTATCGTTTTACAAGTGTTGCTTTCATAACAAGAAACACCAAAAAACTTGACTATTTTAAGAGAGAGACAGAGCCCAGCTGTTCAAATTTTTTGTTGCGTTCATTGCAACCAAATTTGCTGAATCAAGAATAATTCGGTGAAAGACATGCAAAAAGGTGGCATAATATACAAAGTCTGCATAACAGCATTATGGCGTCGAAAACAGGCCTTTAAAATATTAATCAAAAAATAAAAATAAGGGAATTTTAACCTTTAAATGCTTCATTAGTTCTGCTAACCTCTGCATAGAATATATAAGAATTTTGAGTGAAAACTGTTTCTGATTTATAAAACGTTCGGTCTCAAAAACGAACCACTCCTCCATGATGAAATTATCTTGGAACAATGACATCGAACATGATTACGCCTGCAAAATGAATACTTGTAAAATTAGAAGATGACCGCTCGACATTTAAAATCTTTTAGATTCAACGTTCACTGTGCTGTCTCCTGTCTGTAAGGGTTGCTGTGACAACAAATGGATTTCTATGAATAACCAACAAAGTTCTCCAAAGCACGAAATTAAAAGAACCTATTTTCACTTTATTGCCGGTTTTCAGGTGCCGGATTTTTTTCAGACATGGTCCGCAGTAAAGTACCACTTCAGACTTCATCTACGTATACGAAAAGAAGACTAATAAGTGCCAGAGACCCACGTGTTGTTTACTCTAGGAAATCAACACGAACACATTTGCCTCGATAGAGACTTTGCTCCTCCAAAACACAAACGGTCACGTACCCATAAGTTTTCAAGCGGATATTTACGTTTTGCCTTCGGGGGACACTCAACTGATCTTGAAAATGTGCTCCGAACCAAATCGAGAAATTAAAGTGAACATTAATCAGCAAAATTACAAAATAATTACGCACGAGAAAGAGAGTTGAATCTAAACTCGCTCAATTAAGGCCTCCCGAGAAATGTTATCTTTGTTTCATCTTTTGACTATGAAGAATGAAATGGAGCTAAGGAATTGGTTACTTTATCAGACTCTAGTTTTATTGTTCCAAATACTGAAATAAAACATAAATATTGAATAAATAACTTCATCTCTGTCCAAAATACTACCGCAACATGTGCAGGTGTCGACTCTAAAAGAACCGAAGGAAATATAAGTTGATAAAATTTCTCGAAAACTAAAGTTCCTAAACTGTTCGCCTCTTTTTCTTTGAGTTAATTTGACCATTCTTAAGCTGTACCCTGTGTCAAGTCCAAGTTAAGAGTTCAATCGCGATTTCTCTGGAAGCAAATTGCTCCTGCAATTTTATCGACTTCGTTTGAACCCGTGGATGGCGATGTCAGCTCTATCTCTTTTCTTGCATCGTAAAGGTTTGAATTATTGCAACCAGGAGTCAATCACTAAGGCCATGTTGGGACACATTGATTTATTATCAGTAATTTTCAAGTGACCACTGAGACTGCAAACATCTGAGATTGTGGCATAGTGAGTCTTCTCCATTCGTGTAAGCTACCCTACATGGAAAATCGATCATAGATCAAATGATCCGTTCTTTAGAACGTACGGTATAAAATAAACCAAGGCTATGTTGTCAAATCAAAGCAGTCAGTCTCATTATCTTAGAAACGGTAGTCTAAAATTGCTCATTTTCGCAATTTTTTTTAAAGACCTAGGCGTATTGAATACCTTCCGCTACAAAAATTTAAAGTTACATTACCTCCTCTAAAAATTAAGAAGGCCATCTGGATTTCATATTAGTTTCCGGCCGGTAGTTAAAATCTAGTGGTTTTACCTTTCGATTGCCATCTTGGTGAAGAATCTTTGAATTGGACCCACGAAATACAAAGGCCTTTGCTATGAATACATTTACATTTCATCGGATTTGTTTCTTTTGGAATTCCTGGTTGGTTTAAATTCATCAACGCTTGAAGAAGAAGTAAACATGTAAAAAAAGAAAAATTTTAAAAATAGATCGGTTTGGGCAATAGCATATGTGCTATAGCTCATTGCCTCATTGCCTTTAAGAAATCAGTTGTTAAGATTTTTTCTTAGCATCATTTTTTTCTATTTTGCATATACCTTTGTTATATTTTACAATCTTTTATATATAATATTTGATATCCTCGTTATTTATTTATATTTTTTGACATTTAGATCTAAGATCTAAGATCTAAATCTAGATTTAAAGATCACTTCTCCTACGTTTGCCAGTTCACCAAAAGCTGCATTTTCAAAACACAATTTTTAAAGCTGACCGAGGGCTTGCTCAATACTTTTTGATTTGTGGATTCGCAACAAATTACAACCGAAGGGTTGCACAGTGATTTGCTGTGCATTTTAACATGAATTGGACACGGTCCCAAAAGCTATGGCTAAAAATGTAATCTGAATTTTACCGCTTTTATATCCATGACAGACAGATTCTGTCAATTCAAAGTTTTCATCATACAGGACAAAATCGCTGTTCTTTCATTAAGGCATATATTAACTCAGATATTCTATTACTATTTGAAAATATCTGTCTAAATCTTAACTCTACAATGTTAATTAGAGCCGAGATATCAAGAAATAAATAATCAATATCAATTAAAAATTCATACTTGATAGATGTTTAGCTCTTGGACAGGGTATGGTGGCCACAACTTTTACGAAGAAATTAGGATAAGCATTTTGTCGAATTCAATTTGCAGATTATTTCAGATTCTCTTGTTTCTTCCAGAGCCTCTTAGAAGGGAAAAATTTTAGTCGGTACCATGTAGCATGTAGATATTACTAAATTAGGCTTTGATAAATGCTAAAATCCTTTTTCTCCGAGACACTAGTCTCTTTAGAGATTATTTTTTCTCTCAACCACTGGCAAACAGATACTGTCATCAAACCGATTTGAGATGAGTTAGTTTCATAAAGTCACGCGACGTCACGTGACGTGTCCACCATCTTTAATTTCAACTGGAAACTTGGATAGACCCTGGGAACTAATTGTTTTTTTAATATCGTCTTCCACTCTATCTGATGTTTTAGACACGTATTGTAAAACTCTCATTAGTGTCATAAGCTGTGCATTGACACAAATATATAGTTTGGAGATCCGGATTGAGTTGAAATATAAAAGCAGTTGATTACTGACAGTGCTTAGTGCTACTGAGAAATTATTTACATCAGATACACATTGAGTTCTCGTGCAGACGTGGAGGTATTTTTCTGCACATCACGTACGTTAGGTCCATACATATAGAACAGACTGTTTACGCAGTATGACGGTGCAGTTTTTAAAGGTAGAAAAAGCTAAAGGGGATTAAGACACCTGCAATTTCTTATTTGATGAAACTGTTTCGACTTGAGGTTTGAATTTTTAGATGTGATCACCGATATTTTTGACTAAATTTCCTACATTTCAGACAGCGTCAACTCATAAACTGACGGATGAAACTGGAAAAAAATGGAAAAAAGCTTCTGTCTTGTGACCTTATCTCGTGCCCCGTTTTGTTCACTAGGTCAAGGTAACGACGCATAAATCATGCCAATTACTGCAATCAGAAAACGTGCGGTCAGGCACAAGTCTGCAATTATGCAAAGAATATTACAGAAAGTATGTTTTAAGTTCCACCCGGCCTTAAGTACGTGAGGGCGTAAATAATACGATATAGATAATGCACCTTGCTTCAAAACAGGATGTTTGACTATGATTAACACTGTGAACCAGCATCACTGGGTCCAGTGCTAACGTACTAACCGCGATCCATTCAGTTGTTGGATGCCTCTGTGCTCAAGGTACGCATACAAGCCTCTTACTAGGTTAGTATTGAAGAATTGCTCTGAAAGCCGGTAAAAATCAAAGATTAACAGCAACGTGGCTGCGGTTAGGCTAGGAGCTCCCTCACTGTGAACTAACTTACATTTCTTGCTCTCGTTCACTGATTGAATGATTTGAAGGTATGTCTCTATTGGTCAAAAAGGACGATATCAATTTGTGCTCGCTCAGGCCTAAAATCCTTAAAAAAAAACCTTTTGTAAAGAAATCGGAAAACCTTCCAGAAACATCACGGCTTTTGAACTTTGTTACTTGTTATTCCACATTGCTTCCCGCATATAATTTTCATTCAGACAATACGAATTGTTAATTGCAGTAAATAACCTCTTCAACCTGATGGCAAATACCCTTGCAATTGCTCTTACTCCTTTTTGGCAAATATAAACCACAAGCTGCTAAGTGAAACTTTGCGAGAAGGCCAAATCGAAATGGTTTATTTTTGACGCTGGATTAAATTTCCTGTTTACTATAATACGCATTAAGAAATTTATTTCAAAACACATGAAAGTTAAGCGATAATTTCATATTCGTGACCAAATGCTTCTCTTAATAGATCTAATAGTTAATGGTGAAATAAAAAGTGTGTGAGATAAAAATTTTTAAACTGTGAACGCTAGAGGGGAAAGACATCATGACCTATGATATGAACTAGTAACAAATTAGATTAGAAGACAATTTGGCAAGTTTCCTTGGGGTCCTTTTAAGCTCTTGTCACAGTATTTATTGAGGAATTCCAACCATGGCCTGGCCCTATTTCAAGAGCGAGCTCAAATTTCAGTCTTTAACCTTGTTTTCAGGGATATCACATCTTTTTTTGCTACGAAAAACACACCTCACGTGCGCACGTGAGAATCACCACGCGAGAGTAGCAAACAGTCACATTTTGTCTCGTGCGGAAATTACAGTCACATTTTGTCTCGTGCGGAAATTACAGCCACATTTAGTCACGTGCGGAAATTGAAAATGAAAAGTAACATCCAATCTTATCGATTCCTTTCCCAGAAAGCATTTGTCAATCCCATGAAAGTTGCAAGACCTCGGAAGATTGCGGAATTAGCGATAAGAAATTATTACAATAATTGTGAAATGAAGATTAATAGCTCAGTTGCTACAGAGATAATCAACTACGCCTTACATATGATACATGAATGAAAAAAAAAAAGAATAATTGGCGTGCAACAAGATTTTTCATTTTACTGCGTGGTCTATCTCTGTTTCTTTCCTCAGAAACATATCATGCATAATGTTTTCGGCATCATCTCCCAACACCGGGCAAACAATGTAAATTGTCTCCATAGCGTCTTGGTAAACAGCTTTCAACATGGAGTAAAAGGATCATTAAGCACGCGTTGGAATTCTATGGCCTCGGAGCATGTCAAATCAAGTTTGGGCGGTCTCTACCTCTTATACCCGCCCTAGTGGCCTCGGCGAGAGTACCGAAAAATTATTTGACGTCATAAATCTAAACGCGCCCCGTTGATTGGTCCACCACTGTGGAGATAAGCATCTAGCTCGGTCTCGAAAATATATGCAAGGGCTGAAGGACCCTATTTTGCCCTCTTTTGAAACGATATTGGGCGGTCAAAGCTCATAACTTAAATTTCAAATAGCATTCTCCGTTGAATTTGGCGAAAATTCTCTCAATTCGTGTAATTGTTACTTCAAAATCAATTTGACAAAAAAACAGCAAAGTGCAAAATAGATTACCTCGTCATTTTCACGTATCAAGCAGGCTAAAGACACGGTCTGTCAACTGACGTCATAATCTTATTTACAATCTATGAAAGGCTTCCGAAATCTTTAACTAACCATTAACTCTTAAAAGTTTAAAGGTAAAAGGAAAGATGTTCCGGGCCGTTGAGATGTTTTTGCATTTCCTTTGTACTTTTTATAATAAAACGTCGAATAAATTTGCTTCTTTCACGTTTCCACAGTAAATACCATAAATGACTTTCAAAAGGGAATTTGTGAGAACAACTTTGACCCGGATACAATAGTATTACTATGGTAATTTATTAAAATATATTCAAAGCACGTTTTCAAGTTTTCAAGACAGCAATGCTACTACGTCTCTCATCCAAACACATCACGCTATCGCACAATCCGGCTTCAACGGAACAAATTCACAAAAGCTCTAAACCAACAGCGATTTAGTAAGTGTCTTATCACTCTTTCGCTATTTTGAGAGCGTATTTCTTTTTACAGCTCTGTTATTTGCTGCGGATGAAAATTAGAGTGGGTAATAATTTCGCAATGGTGAAGATTGTAAACCAATATTTTGCCTCGATTTCGCAGAAACCCTCCGCCGTATCTTACTGCGGGGACGGATTCAACAGAAAGATTTACGAAGATAGTTTTCAACCCGGGATCACCTTTAAGCAAAGAGGAATTCTTGCACAATCCTTGGCAGAGATTCGAGACTGTGTGGGAACCTTTGGAGCAAGCAAATATATCGACAACAGATCACCGGACGAAGACAACAACATCCGTTCATAGAGGAATGGCTAGCAAGGCAGTCAAAAATAGGTTCGTTTTGTCTGCGCTTTCTTTGTCTTTATATTAGAATTAGCTATCACGCATTGCAATTTGTGACTCTCGAGGGAGTAGTAAGGATTTAAATTGTTTAGAAATAATAATTTTTGTCACATTCGTGAGTAAATCTTAAGTCATTATTCACTCCAGGCGCCTGACACTTCGAAGATTGATCGTCAATTAGTATGACACCTAAAAGTTTTCCTAGCTTGTATCAAATACGCAATCGAACTAATTTTGGTACATTTTTTTTGCTGCGTAATGTCTGGCATGAAAGAGATATTACTAAATCAACTATCTCGTCCTGTGTGGTTCGAAAGTGATTTCTGTAACGCAAATATAACACGCCATCGTTTCCTTCAAAACTCGCCATTGCTTCTTTAACAAGGCCTTAAATAACACGTAGGCGATTGTACTTTCACATAGTGCACTAATTGTTTGTGAAAAACCAAAGTGCTTTCGATTTTCGATGAAATCGAGGAAATACTAATTTGATATGAAGTTTATTAAACGACCTGTGCACAAATTTAGGTGGACTTCGGTAATTTTAATGTTTGTTTGTCCCAACCAGTGGTCTGATTGGTGATTGCATCGTAATTATTTGTTTGATGTGCATTTATTAGCTCGCAAACGTTTACTGTGCAAATATTGTTCGTTTAAGAGCGTTTCGGAAGGTTGTATCGAGTTTTTTCCCCTTTTCTTTGGTAATTGCATCAGAATTAGGTAGACTTCGTGAAGCGAACATTTGCACCGTTGTTTATCGACAAACCATGATAACTGTCCATGAGGTCGAATGTTGTTTTCCATTTTCATTATCTTGCTACAATAATCTTTTTCTGAGCTATTTCTGTGATGCTAACACTTCTACATATACCAGCTGCTATTTATGTCTTACAAGTGTTACTTAATTACCATATTTTTGAAGGATGTTTGACAATCTAGTACCTTTTGTTAGAGGTACCAATTTCGAAAGATCTACCAAAAGGCAAGTTTGTTATAATTGTGTAAAATCAAATTGTCCTGTTTTAGGCCAGATTAAAATCCAGAGTCAAAACCTGTCTGAAAATAGATTCAATGTAGCTGGGCAAAGCTCAAAATCTTGGCCCATTCTTGCTGAGATTACATGTACCTTAGCAAGAGATAACCTTCCTCCTAATAATTTTGGCTACATTCACAACCTGTTTGCTGGATAATGTTTGGATATTACAGGGAGAAGTAACATGTTTATCACTCTGCAGACTGAAAGGGTTAATCCCTTAACTGTTTGTCACTCTCTTGAACAGCGAGAACCAGAAGAAGAGAAGATCGCGTGATGCTGCACGATCCAGGAGAGGACAGCAGAACGATGAGTTTGTGGAGCTTGCCAATCAGCTGCCACTGCCCGCAGGACTTTCGTCGCAGCTTGACAGGCTGTGCATCATGCGGCTGGTTAATAGTTACATTAAAATGAAAAACCTTCTTCAACCTCTGGTGTCCCAAGGTAAGGATTTTATCCTCACAGTTTCAAATATTGGCAACTTCCAGCTATTCAAAATTATGCTTGTTTAAATTAATTGCTCTCATAAATTATTTCAGACATGAAGAAGATTGTGTCTCTCAATGTAGCAGATACCACAGTATATGACAAGGCATCACTGGAGGTAAGCTTGGCACCATTTTAGCATCTCACCACCTCATGCTACAGATGAGCTTTCAATTGTCAGTAACAAGCCTCAAGATCTGTTGGGACTTTAAACCTGATAGTGAACTAGGAGAATTAACTCTCATATTAAAAAACTTACCATATTCTGTATGTCTGTAGGCACTAGATGGGTTTGTCTTTGTTGTAACACCAGATGGCCAGTGCATTTATGTGTCAGATAACATCACCCATTACATGGGACTCACACAGGTAAATTACCTTAAACTACTAGGATCTTATTCTAAATTCTCCCCACTGGCTACAATATATTTCTTTATTAAACAGTTTAAGAGAAGTTAATCACCACCTAATTACTCTGCCTATTTTGATTACCTTTCTGCCACATAATGAATTATTGTGGAGAAAGAATTGTGAGTGTAAGCCCTTTGTCAGAGCTGGTTAGCCCTTCTCTTTTCACTCTGGCAAAGGGCTAATATAGATGTTAGTCACTGAACTATTCCTAACATTTTAATCTACATAACCTAACTGGCCAGGTGTCAGTATTATGGAAGACTTAAATACAACTCCATTGTGTTTTTTTTTTCCTGGACAGATTGAAGTAACTGGTAACAGTTTCTACAAATACATCCACCCCTGTGATCATGAGGAACTTTCCAATCAGCTTGGTGGACAGATCCCTCTTGAAGATATGGAAATCTTCGATGGCCTGTTCTGTTCTGATTCTGTCTTTATGATGAGCAATCACTTGAAGGGTGGATCCAAAAAATCCATGCACGAGAACCCTCACAAGTCATTTTTCTTGCGCATAAAAAGCACATTGACAAGCAGAGGAAAGAATGTTAACCTTCGAGCCTCAACTTACAGAGTAAGGCCAAAATCTTGATTATCAAAATGAATGGGTAGACTAATAAATACTGCCTTTTAAAATAACTGTTCTTTACCTTTCTCTCAAATGGTCACACATAAGGTTTCATCTACAGAGCCAAGAGTCTTGTGCATGAAAGTACTGCTCAATGACTTTCATTTTAGGGTTAATCACTTTAAAATTTATCATGTCAACCAAATGGTCGTAGCCTTACAAAGAGATTTTTGGCTAAATCACTGTCATACACCTTAACCCTTTAAACCATTAGAGTGACCAGCATCTAGTTTCTCCTTACAATAATACAGCTGAATCATTGATTTAAGATCATGAGAATAAAGGAAATGATCACCAACTAAAAAAGCTCTTGATTGTTAAACAAATTCTCTTTATCAGCACCTTAGGAAATGTAGAGAGAACAGTATGGAGAATATGCATACTGATGTTAGGGTGTAAAGGGGTTAACATTAATTTATGGGTATTCTCCATTATACAACAAGCAGACGTTGTTTGACAGTCAACAGCTTCTTTGGCCAGTGATCATTTCCTATATTCTAATAACTACTGTAAGGAGAAAATTAATTCTAAACTCTCTTAGAATTTAAAGATAAAATGCTTGTTTTGTTGAGTTTCTCTCTTACATCTTCAGGTTGTCCACTGCACTGGTTGCATGAAAATGTCTGTGAAAGTCTCAGAGTCAGGAGAAGAGGAGAAGGTTCCATTGTTTATGGTCGCCATTGGAGTTCCACTTATGTTCACATCCACTTTTGAAGTTCCACTTGACAGAGCCACCTTTACCAGTCGTCACAGTCTTGACATGAAATTCTTGTCATGTGATGACAGGTGGGTGTATGTAATTAATTGAATGGACACCATCATCACCTTGCTTTTGCAGTTTTTCAATTTTTGTCCTCTTCCCAAGTTTGTCTTATTTACAAACTCATTCTTTGCAGCAGAAACTTAATCTTACCCTGTTTGAGTGTGAACATTTTTATCTAACATCACAGATCAATTTTTTTTTTGGTGTATACGGAAGCTTCTCTATTTTAGTTTTTCACTGCTATTGGCTTACTGGAAAAAAGAAAAACTAAGATGTTACATCCTGCTTGAGCTTTTGATTTATGGTGCAGACAAAATAGTTCATAGTCTGGGATAAGATTGAGTGAAACTTTGGCAATTTGCCTGACACAATCCTTGAAAATTACAGCCCTTTTTTTTAGCTCTCATGCCATGTCCAATGTTTCCAACAGCTGAAGATTTTTTTTTTCCCCTCCAGTGTTGCAGACCTCCTTGGTTTCACACCAACAGAGATTGTTGGCAAGTCCTGGTACCACTTCCAACATGCTTGTGACTTGGACACAGCATTAGCATGCCACAAGACTTGTAAGTTATCTCAACAACATTTTCCTCCCTCTCCTCAAGCTGCTTTTCATTCAAACTTTTTCTGATACTTGTAACATGTGCTCTGTTCAATGACATGCCAGCTGGAAAGGCCAATTTTGAAAATAGCGCAGGTGTAAGGTTTTGTTAGCTGTTTCACTACTATGAATGACCAGCATCTGAGTTCTCAAAACACATTCAGGTTATGAGACTAAAGGAAATGATCACCAACTACAGAAGCTCTTGATTTTTACACAAATTCTCCTGGTCAGCACCTTAGGAAAGGTATAGTGAACTGTATTAAGAATATGCTCAAGCTGATGTTAGGATTTAAAAGGTTAAATAGCCACTAATCAGGAACTGAGCCTGTTTGAAACAAAAATCAGGTTTGAAAAAGCAGCAATAATCCCACCTTAAAGAGAGAACAGTTATAGATAAAAGTTTCTATTAACAATTGTATTTCACTTTATTTCAGTGCTGACCAAAGGCCAGTCTGTGAGTAAGTACTACCGCTTCTTACTTCGCAATGGAGGATGGGTGTGGCTTCAGACCAAGGCCAACATTGTTTACGACAGTAAGACATGTCAGCCACAGTTTGTCCTCTGCACAAATTACATCATCATGTAAGTTACCAAGAGGATTGATTTTAATAAATACTTTTTAATGGAGTAGTGATTAGCTCAAGAACACAGCAGAAGTATATGGGTACACTCAGAGTGAAGGGGAGTGGTGTGGCAGATTTCTAATGTACTCTAGGAATTCTCTAAGTATGTTGTCACACGCTGTTTGGGAGATATCTGCTCCCTTAAAAAATGTCTATCTATTATCAAGATCATCCTTACATAGCGTCTCTTTGATCACAATAGCTGTGAAACTTAAGACCTGTCCACTAAGCCCACCCTTGTGGGAAATGTCTCTAAAATTTAGTGCACCTTTCAACTCATAAAATTAACTTCTGTAAAAGGGGCATCTCCTTCAGTATATTGTGAGTAAAGTTTACTCAGACTTATCAGTTGTAATCTTCCTAATTTTTTCAGGAGAGTTGATGAGAAGGAGTACATACTGTCCACAGAACAAGTCAACCCTGTACCTGCACCTCTAGGTCTTGATCTAGTGGTTAGGAAAGAATGTGAAAAAGGAAGGGGCACCAGAAGAAAACATTCCATTGTGCTGGAGGAACGTACAAAGGTGCTCAAGGCAGCAGCGCATGAACAGCGTCCAAGTGCAGATGTCAAGCCAAAGAAGGAGAGCAACCTTAATACCTGCTGTATGAAGACACCTGCAAAACAGGCAGCAAAGAAATCCTGTCGGTGTCTTGAGGGTGTTGACTGTGACCACATGAATTTTCAGGTGAGCTGGGCCTAGAAGATGCAACATTGTCTATTGTTTCTCGTGAAAGAACCTTGGAGGCTTATAGAGACTGAACACTCCACTGTGTCCAATAAAACCTTAGTGCTTACCAGATCCACCTCACAAAAATGATTTATTATATATTTATCTTTATTTATTCTTGTGGTTGTCAGGAGTTCTTTCCAGTGGCATGGGACACTAATGATGACCTCATTGAGCAACAAAAGGAATATGAGAAGCTGCTGCAAACACACTATGGTGTTACTGATGACACACCCAGTCCCACCCACTTGGAAAACAGCACCACTGAAAATAGAGTCCCCTACATTCCTTCACCAAGTAACGACCAAAATATTGATAAAGGAAAAGTAGCAAATGAGGAGGAGGAAAATTTTGACGAACGTGCTCCATTCATTCCACTTTCAATCATGGACTCAGAGTTGGATTGCGATGATGATTTATTGGTGGAAATTCCTTTGCTCGATTCACCCATGATACCGTCACCCTCATTGTGGCTGCTAAATGCAGATGAAAGTATCCCATCTCCAGGAAGTGCCGTCATGCTACCTCCAGTCAAGCCTCTATCTTACAACCGTCGTCCAAGTCTGTCTAACTCATGCTCACCTGTTTTGAGCAGAAAGGAGATCCCTACCGCCATCAAACGCAATGGGTATGTGACAAACGAGACGGCCCACAAAGGGAAAGCACTGTTTCCAAACATCAGTACATGGGAAGCTGAAGTGAATGCACCAGTTCAGAACATTAATCTTTTGCAAGGTGAAGACCTGCTTGAAGCTCTTGAATGTGGTGACTTCTTGTGAGCTTTGGCTGGTTAAGTGAAGCAAACTGTATGTCTCATCTAGGAGTGACAACAGTTAAAGGACTTATTTCAATTATTTGTAGGTTATACTCAACTTTATAAGTTCATTGCATTTAATGTCTGATTGAAATGCAAAATGCAATTCCAGTAATCTTTGTCAGGGAACATATGTCATCACATCACATTTATTTAGCTTTAAGTTTGGAATTTGTTTGTTTGTTTGTTTGTTTGTTTGTGTGGTGATACGAAGGCAAAGTGGTAAGCCTTGTGGACTCCGAATAGAGAGATTCGAGCCCTGGCTCAATCCCCGTGTTAAGTTCTTGGACAAGACTTGTTAACCTCACAGTAACCCTCTCCACCCAGGAGTATAAATGGGTACCAGTTAGCTTTCCTCAAAAAGTGAGGAGGACTGGGGGATAGCTGCTAAGGCCTGAGATCCTATGCCATGTTGATATACTACCAGTTACCTCATACCATAGAAACCAGGGATAAACAGCTACAGTACCACAGTTTTGAGCCTCTTGGTCCCAAGATTTGACAATAGCTTTTTTTCCCATATGGATAACCAATACAGTTATGCAATTGTATAAAGTGTAGACAAACTTTTGGCAAGTTGATTGTGTTGTTTGGCACTCAACATAGTTTTGGCATCTTTTGACGTGTTTCCCCATACATGTGGCAATTCAGAAGGCAACTTGACAAGATAAAACAATCTTAAAAATTTGTCTCAAGTTTAGGACAAAGGATATCCGTAGGGAGTTCTAATTCAGAATTTGATGCCGGTTGCATTTGTAGAGAAGTTGTCATAAACCTTGTTAAGTGGAAGTGTCAATATAATTAACACTATGAGTTTCTGATTCTGGTAACAAGAAGCATACTGTATCAAAACATTCTTCCAAGCTCCCTTAAAAAATTTTTGGCTGTGCCTCACAGACACCAAGGTGGTAAATGAGGAAACTTCTAGAAGGGTAGGGCTTATTTCTGAACAGTGGCTGGTTATCAAGTCTAAAATTTTTCAGACCCTTCGGTTTCCAACAAAAGACATTGTAGCTTGACTTGGAAGGTTTAACTAGTGCTAAGATTGTCCTTGCAGAGTGGTACAGTAGTTAAAACTGTGTGTAAAGATTCAATCATAACAGTATTAGTTAAAAAAAAAGAAAAATGTAGTATTTCATAGTTAACATTTGTAGCTTCAAAATTAGTTGTAGAGCATAACAAGATTTTATCTATACAGTGTATCATTGAGTGCAGTACATGCCTAAGGTTGAGTGCATTGTGTGCCCGCTTTGTTTTCTTTGTTGCGGCTTGCTCATGTACCCCACTGATTGCTTGATTGCTCATTGACCTTGTGTCAGTTTCACTGTTAGACCAGTACAATAATCAAATTTTACAAAGATCTGCATCACGAACTTTGTATTGATTACAGTGTTGCATATTTCAATGCCATTTCTGTTGGTCTGCAAGCCTAACTTGCAGAGTTGTGTGAAAAAAAAACTGACAACTTCGGTAAACTTCTGGAGAGCCTTACATCTTTGAATTCTTCATCATTAAAATTGATACATAAAGATGCTGGTGTCATACACTTGAATAAAGGGAACAAGTTTCTAAAGAAACTGTAGTGCTGCTTTAGTGGGAGAGTATAACAGAGTAATTTGGTATTATCAAATCTCTTTTGCTCTGACGAAGGGCTAATGCTCAAATTGTCATCTTTGAAACTCCTCATGGTAGCCAATTTACATTATCAACTCAGTTGATAATACCAAATCACCCTGTGATACACTTATTGCAAATATCGCAGTGTTCTACAGGATTAGGAACTCTGAAATCCACTCCTACAATTGCAACCATAATATGGTTTTCCAGCTGCTCTGCCACAAGCCAGAAATAAAATCTTCTATCCTCTTAAAACTATTTATCTTTCTTCATTGAAGCCCTCATTTGGGAACTCAATGGTTTCACTACATCATCTTTTTTGCACAAAACCATCACATTTCTTTCCTCAAACCTGAAGCAGAAGTTCTTATAGATCTTGTGGGAAATTCATTCTGGGCTGGGTCTGTTGTCTTTTGTAAGATCATCAAAACTGAACTGATCCACAATCATTCTACAAGTATCTGATTAGCCTAAAGTAATATCTGAGAAAGTAATTCCTATTCAGAAACAACTGAAACACTTTTAAAAAGATTCTGAACTGGATTGTCAGACATTTGAGCTAAAAAATGTGTGGGCTGATCCAACAGGTACTTTGCAAGCAATTTCAGCAAAATCAGTCCTTCCTTCATCAATACCTTAAACTAGCCCCACCCTGAAACAAGTTCCCATCTTGTCAACCAACCTCCATAGCTCTGCCCTTATTTTGCACTCCCTTGGAAAACTAGCAAATTTCTATGCTCTAAAATGTCTCAAATGTTTACTGATCATGCTGCCAATTTTAACTGCTTTTGAGTTTATCTTGAGATAATCATATTACAGTCAACTTAAATCTTAAAAAATGTGTTTCATGTTTCTGCATTTCTGTTCAGTAATAGATCAAAGATGATGTAAAAAATGGTGAGAACAAAAAAAGAAAGTGGCAGCACACAAGGCACAGTCAAGTGTGAGACATGTTCTTTCAGAGACTTTACCCATTAAACTCCCATGAGTGACCAAGACAGAATTTCTCCTTACAATATCAATACAAAATCAAGAAGACAAGCGATGAGAATCAAGAAAAGTATCAACTAGGGGATTATTAGTTGATCCAGCAACAAATTCTCAGAAGTAACATCAGAAGAATTGTATAGCAGACAGTAAGGAGAATTACTTATGAAATCTTGGGAGTTAAGGATCATGTAAAAAGAAATACTATTGATGTAATGAAACATACCCATTTATTAACAGAAACTTTGCCGATAAGTTAATCTTTCAAAGTGACATTCTTTCCAAGTCTTCTCTCCTTTTCTCTAAGATCTTTCAATACAGGAATGTCCTTTAACATTTGAGGTGTGACTTTTGACCACTGAATTCCAGCTGAGCTCTGTGTATGTCCTTGGCAATGGATAACCCTTGTGGGTGTTACAATGTAGTCTACCTACATGTAAACAGCAAAAGAATGGTAACCACCTTGTACTGAAGCCATTTCTATTGGATGTTTGTAGGGTAGTTTACTCAGTGAACTTAACTTTTTCATAATGCAGAAAAAATTCTGTCAGGCTTCACTGACAGTTGGCTGAAACCCATTTCTACTCCTGCCAGGTGGAGAGAGGTTCATGTACTGCAAAGGTGAATTTTTTTGCCTAAGAACACAACACAATGATCAAGCCAGATCGAAAACCCAAACCACTTAAACCTGAGTCCAGCCCACCAACCACTAAGCTAACATATTTACACAAAGTAACCATACTAAAGTAAATACTAAAGCACACAACAATAATGGTGAGGCAGGTTAGGTCTGTTCTTGAGCCAAGTTGTCCCATCCAGTCTGAGCTTGTATTGGTTTTTGTAGTGTCGGAAATGAGACTAAAGAATCTGCTATGTTCTGAAACTTCACGTTTTATTTTATAAAGTCAACTTAATCTCCCGCTCTCTCTCACCGTTCTCTGTCCCACGCTCTGGTCTCTCTCAATTTAAATACATAATATGATCCTATTGTTCAATCATCTGTCACTTATCGCAAAAAATCAACCGGAAATCAATTAACGCTGAATAATCTCTCACAGTAGCATGAAGCAACAAAGAGTATTAGAGCGACCCCCCAGAATTTTAACCAACTTCCTTGACATTTTGCTAGAACCCATTTATACTTTTGGATGAACAGAGTTACTATGAAAGTAAATTGTTTTTCTTAAACTTCGACCTCAATCCCCAGTCCAGTGCAATAACCCAATGGCCACCACATCTCCCACAAGGAAAAATAATGCCCACAACATATTATCAAACTCAAGAAAACTAAACAAGATAATCATTTAGTGGCACTCTACCCATTTTAAAGCCAATTTTTACCTCATTTGATCTCACAACACCAACTTTGTTTAGACAAAAAAAATAGAGAATGTCTACTTTACCATCAGATCATGTTCATCCGTCAACTCATCTGGAATATCCACTACCTGACAATCATGGACAGTAGACACCACAACTGTGTCTTGATTGACTGCTCCCATGGAAACCATCATGGCATATTCCATATCAGCATATCCCTCACCTTTGCCGATACGATAACCTGTTGTAAGATATCAAATGAGAACAAATCCTTTTGGATTTCGACCAGGATGAGTCAGCCATAAAAATAACAACTTCTCCTGTTCCAACTAATAAGTGAAATATATCACGGGTATCAGATGTCACTCAAATACAATCATTCTTGACAGCCCCAGGAAGTTTAACACTTTGACTGCTAGGAGTGATTAGCATCTAATTTCTCCTTAAAACTTTACCCACATCAAGGTCACAAGAATAAAAGAAATGATCACCAACTAAAGAGGCTTTTGATTTTTATACAAACTCTCCTCATCAGCACTTCAGGAAATGTGTTGATCTAGTACAGTGTGAAGAATATGCATACTGCTGTTGGGGGGTTAAGGCAGAGAGTGATGAATTGTGAAAAGCTTTCAAAACACTGCTCAAAAGTCCACCAGATAGCTTTACCCTTCCCCCCTCCCCTTTTTTTTTTTATTCAGGTTGTCACTTGTCACACTGGTTCTAAGTATTGTCTGATCATTCACAGGACTCTGAAGTGGTCTCTAACCATACCTTTGGAAGACACAGCCACAGACCCAATCACAATAAGGTCAATAGTGATCTTATGTTCCAATCCCACAGGTGCGCTGTAATGAGTAATACCTTCCCTGGTCGCACACTTCTTCAGTATTGCAGTATTAGCCCCTGTCGGGGGTAAAATGCGGTTGAATAAACCAGTTTTTAATCGTGGAGTTGGGACAAGCAACACTTTTCCCTCTTCTAACGTCTTGTATCTCACCCATTCTTGCGGCTTGTCTGGGTTCACTTTAATAGTTTTCGCTTTCTTGAATATATCCATGGCAACGACTTTTTCGCCTGCCGCATTCGCACCCTTAAAATTTGGGATTCGATGGTGAACAGGTCGTGGAAAATTCGCCAAATTGTTTCTCTCTATATGGTCCCATATATGTTGGCGAATTGCAGCTTTTGTCTTGATATTTGGAGCCTCAGCACTCATAACGGCTCGCCAAAGTGTAATTATGCTCGGAATTGGAAGTTCGGTTGCGTGGAATTTCATCCCACAGTATTAAAAGTACCCACATTTAAACTTTGCACAGTGACCGCCATTTTGGAATTGCAAATTGAGTGTTACTGGGATCTAATGTCCAGCCACACACATCGAGGAGACAAGGGATTGGTGTCATTCCAAGTTGCCGTGCGTCTGTTCAGTAATAGATCACAAACGACGTCAAAATGTGGTAAGAACAAAAAAGTGGCACACGAGGCACAGCCGAGTGTGTCACTGATGTTCTTACCACATTTTGACATCCTCTGTGATCTATTACTGAACAAACGCACGGCAACTTGGAATCTATTTGTTTTATATATTAAAGAATTAAAATATACGGGAAAAAAGTTTTAATGATGACGTCATATGTACGTCTGTCCTCCTATAGATCATAAGTGAGAACCAATCAGAATGCGTGCATAACTGAGCTTATTATATAATGCACGGTAGACGATTGTGATGGCTTTGATGTTCACTACCGATTAATCAAATGATTAATTTTTTAAATTTACCATAATTTTATTTCAACAAAGCCCCAACAGTGAGAGACCAACGAGAAGATGAGCCTGTTTATAAGACAACTATTCCACGAGCGCGCGTTGAATATGAGATGATAGAAAGCCAGCGGGACCGAGTTCCCTAAGATCATATTCGTTTTCATATTCATATATGATAATATCATATCTAACAAGCGCAATAGGAACAATTGTTTCATTGAAAATTTCCCAAAATATAGATAAATTTTCCTAACTTTATTTATAAGAACAAAGGCAATGTTACGAGTACACGAACCATATTCGTAGAGGCATGGTATTATGGCTCATAACCCACATAAAACTCTTGAACTGCACTATCCAATGAGCCAGTTTTTAATAAAAACAAATAAACCACTCCCAGCTGAGCAGGAGTGCAGAAGCATCCGAGTATTTACCCAGAATTTAGAGCAAGAAAAAAGGTTCTTGGAGAGACGGTTTTGGTTCCGACTTCCTGAACAGCGGGCATCTTGCTGATATTCCCGCTTGCTGAGATTTCGCCCGGTTTCCCAACAGGATATTGCCACAGTTTACACCAGGATTCCGGGTGGCTTCCCGTCTTGCTGCGATTTACCGGCAAGCATAGTGACTGGGATATAAGAAAATAATCTTTTGTTCCGATCTAACAAAAACTTTAGTCTGCATTACTAAAAGATGAATATCGGTGGGGCAACAAGGCTGCTGTTACGACCCCTTTGCTGCAGATATTTCCCTAACACGAAAGACAAACATGAAGAGTCAAAGTTTACTCTTGCGGCTGCTCGCTATGTTCCTTGCTGCTACGCAATGCTAATAAACCCAATACGTGGATCAAAACAACTTCACGCAGTTGCATCATTACTTTCTGTTCAACTGCACCTCGTCTTGGTTATGTTATGTTTCTGTAGCTACATTAGAGGACTCATTATTCAGCTGTTTGCATATGTTTCTGCTTTTTCACCACCTCACCAGTTCATATTGCGCTCCCTACTTTTGTTTCTTTGACGGGGCGGATGTAGATGTTCTCAAATGTTTATCAATATATTTAACTTGAACGATGTTAAAAAAAAAAAAAACTCTGATAACAAGTTTTTACTTACGATAACTTGACTTGAGAAATCGGAAATCGGTGAACTCATTGCCGACAGAGAATCTCACGTTTCTGAAAGTTTATCTCTTCGACAAATCATCTGTTCTGTCACATCGACAATACAATTCGACATAAAATTGAATGCGCAGAGGTGAGAAAACTTGTTTGCAGAGCAATATCTTTCCTAATGCTTTTTCCCCAATCTTGACGTCATCGTGTTTATTCACCGACAAACGCACTCAATATTTAAATTTGGTCGAATGTCCCGTCGAATGGAAAGAAACTTTTGCACTTTGAATATGCAAAAACAAAGGAAGCAGCTGCTCTGATATTAAGGCCTCGTAGATTAGTGCTTTTTGGAGGTTTTACTCCAAGCGCTTGTAAGTAACTCAAGCAGCGTTTCCCTGAATCACTTGGAATTGGAAATATTCTAACCTGTAATCGAGCGGTGATTCTTTCATGGATATATCGTCAAAGAAGGCCGACAAATTCACCGAGCAAAATGGCAAATGACTTTAATATCGATGATCTTTTTCGCCAAGTTTGCGTTCAATTCTAAGAGAGGCTGATCGCATTCAACAAGAACATGGTTGTCACGGAACGGAACAACACCAGCGAAACTTTCTGGTGCGAGTCAGTGCCTCAGGAATCTTCTAAGGAAGTTTTTGCGTTTCTAATAATAACTTTAATCCTGTGTGTTTTGGGTAATAGTGCAGTTTGTATTATAGTTTCACGCCATTACCAGTTACACACTGTGACCAACGCAAATTTCGTGAACATGGCCGTAATTCAAATGCTCTTCGCATTGTTCTCCATTCCGCCGTATCTGCAACTATCAAATTCAAGGTCTGAAGTGGAAAACATTGAATGGCTTTGCGTTCTCATTGGATTTACTTTTGAGCTTTTTTCAGCTCTTTCGAACCTAGCGTTAACTCTTGTCGCTGTGGAACGCTATTATGTTATCAGCAATTCGGGCAAGAGGAAAATTTCGGCCAAGACTACGGGAAGACTTGTAGTCTTTGTCTTCATATTGGCACTAGCTTTTGCGGTTTCATGGACAGTTCTGGCAAAAGGCCCGAGCCCATGTTTGACTTCTTCAATCTTGTCGTGTTTTCCTCTAATAAGCGCTCATAAAACGAAAACTTTACGAACTCTGAACATCATTTACGTTACGATTTGTTTTTTCCTTCCTATGCTACTAATGGCTGTATTATTTGTGAAAATGTCCAAATTACTTTGGAGTGGATTTAGCAAGGTACGACCTCTTGGAGTTGGAAATCGAAACACTATTCGCTTCTTTGCTGAAATCAAAACAACAAGGACAATGTTCTTCATATCAATTCTTCATTTCTTCTGCTGGCTGCCACTTTGTATAATTTCCATTTATTTATCTCTTCCACGTAAAACCAGCGAGCGTTATCCAGGATCAGCGACAGCAAAAATTGTTACAATTTGTCTAGCGCTAGTTTCCTCTTGTGCAAACCCTTTGATGTATGCGCTACGAAATCCGCGATTTAGTATAATTCTTAGACCGAATAAAAGGTCAAAAGGAAAGAAACGGGTTCAATTTTACAAGGAACAAGAAAATTGCGAAAGCTGTATTGCGAAGACACCTGTATCTTGGGCACAAAGATCAATTTGTTCGGTTATATATGACGGGAGTAGAAGCGACGAAACACACGCGACATCTTCAACAGTGCTGTCGTAAACACTCGAGTATAAGGACATTCTCTGACGTTGAAATGAGAGCAACAACATCTATGTCTGTTTTTACAGAACAGAGGGACAGCTGCTTCAGCTGTGAAAACTTAAATTCTTGTGTTTTTTGCTTTGCTGTTTGCTTTCCTAAATTTAATTTTTATGAAAGACCATAGTACGAGTGCTAACAGAAGCGCGGTTCTTGAAAAAACTTTATCGTGTCCTCCAGTTGTCTTCACGTTTTTAACCTAAAACGCATTTTCGTTAGTGCAGCTGTCTGAGTGTTTTATTTTGTCTTTTTTGAAGTTTATTTGTCCGTTGCCACAAAAATATGGACATCTCACAATCAAATTTTAATAAAACTAACCCGTTCCGAGGCGAATATAAGTAGTAACAACTTCCGACACCGCAATCTCGCTTTAAGTATTTCACGTGCACATCAATATTTTATTCCTTTTTATTCCTGCGGCCCGGCTTTCTCGGGAAAAAAATTGTAACGAAGATCTTTAGTTACTTTTTTGCGATATCATTGTCGAAGTTTCTTGGCCAGGAACCAGGAGTGCGATATAAAATTTAATTAAGTTAACATTAAAACGAGAAAGCATGATCGTGTCAGTCAAGTTTTTTCGAAAGCCACAAAGAAATTATGTGGCAATCTATTCCTCTGTTCGCGTACACTCTCATTAAAACTTGTTCTTTTATTAATAATTTAGTAAAAAGAGCTGAGGCAGTATATGTGGTAAATATATATAAAATACGAAAAAGTACCAATTCTGTTTTAAACGTATTTTGCATAACAGACGTAAACGAAATTTTGTATTTCCTCGATTGTATCCAGTGGTACATTTGATTCTTCAGTCTGTGAAACGAAAGAAAACTACATAAAATAACAACCTAATTAAGAATTATTTTGAAATAATTTGAGAGAGAGAATAAAATTTAATTGAAAAGTGAATTTCCTTATGTGGTTTTCTCATTCAAATGTGCTCGAGTGTGACTGCATCGCGGTACATTTTTAAAAATACAACAACGGATCCCTTCAGTTATTTAGTAATATTCGGTTCGTGTTATTTTCCGGACTTGAATAAAAGTTTAGCTTAATGACAACTATAATAGGATGAGATTTTCCGAATTGTAGGTCCACTAATTGATATTTTTGATTAATTATACAGGAGTAAAGTCTACAAGAAATTGAAAATGATAAATGTGCATTCGACGCAGACACAAACTCTTTAAATGTTCAAGTTCCTTTGAATAAAAAATGAATTCATTAAATGCAGGGTTTATCATCTGACTTCAACAAATGTTAACCCAAAAAATAAAAAAATAAGACCATGTAAGACAAAAAGTAAAATTACAGCTGTTCAGCTGCTTGCTTAAAAAGAGAAAATGCAAGAGGTTTTTTTTTTAAAAAAAAAGACTATGTTCTTTATCTTATAGATATAATAATATTATTGATAATAACAATATTTATTGATTTGTATCGCGCAAATATCAATCCAGGAAAATAAATTTTTCATCTGATAGCTTCTTATCGAATGTGCACATCCCTTAAAATTACTTGAAACGAAACCGGATCAACATCAGTATCTGGGCAACTGCCCACCCACCCCTCCCCTAAATCAACAACAGTCAATTGACAACAAGTTAAGGTTAATGTTGGGTTAGGGGAGGGGTAGGTGGGATGTTGCTCAGATACTGATATTGATCCATGAAACCCATAGGAAAATTCTAAGTTCATTTGACCCTTTGACCCCTGAGAATGACCAGCATGTAATTTCTCCTTACATCATCATCCCTAAATCATACATTAAGGTCGCAAGAATAGCGGAAATGATCACCAACTAAAGAATCTATTGATTGTTAAACAAATTCTCCTTGTCAGCCTCTTAGGAAATGTATAGCAAACAGCATGGAGAATCTGCATATAGATGTTAGGGTGTAAAGGTTAATGCAACAGGGAGGTGGTGGTACTTGAAAAAAAAGAAATGGTCAAAATCAGGAACCCATTACCCAGAGCTTTCATCTTCCATACTGACCCTCTGAGTCAACCCTGTCCCGTATCTTTTTATTTTTAGAAGCACCTCCCACGGGGTTTTTCGCGGGTGTTTACATAATAGCCAATCATAAGACAGCTGTGGTCCTCGATTGTTTACGTCACATGCAGGCCGCACGAAAACATTTCAATAACTGCGAAAAGCGCGGAACGTCTGCGTGTTTTCGCGGGAATTTAAAGAACCTCCCCCCACATATCTCAGTTCTAAGAATAAAAAGATACGGGACAGGGTTGACTCAAGAGTACAATTGGTATGGAGGCTCCGGGTAATGGGCTCCTGTCGAAAAAAAATTTAATCAAAAATTTAATTTTGCAGGGATGTTTCTTGCACCAGTCGCAAAACAACAGCGGTATGTGAGCAAAAGAGGGGTGTTTCTGGGTTTGCATAACCGTAGTCAAAACACGATGGTGGTCGAGAGAATTCGAGACACCTATCAATTAATTGTGCAAACACAAGACGCCCTCTCTACAGGTTTCGTATGTATTTAGATGTACAGAGGCTGATGCTGAGTGTGGGAGCACAGTGCCCTGCGTGGGCACCAAGCACAGGCACCCCACGGACGGACTCAGAGCGATACCGTTCGATCTAAAGCGAACTCATTTAAAATTTGCCACTTCTTTCTTTCTTTTTTCCTTCATATAAACTAAGTTGCTGAGACATTGTAAGATCTTCTGCTTTCCTTTATTAAGAAGAAACGATCGTTGACAAACAAAGCAAACAACAGTTTGACTCGCTCCTGGCACTTAGTCCTCCTCGTCCTCGTCCTCGTCCTCGTCCTCGTCCTCGTCCTCGTCTTCGTCCTCGTCTTCTAGCTCTTTCCAGTCGTCCTCTTCATTTTCCGCTTTCTGTGTTTGAGGCATGTCAAGGTAGGCGAAGTCTACTGGGGGTGCCAAGCCAACAGGAGCCGTGACCACCTCATCTTTCTTCTCAGACTCAGCCTCAGATTTCCTTGTAAAAAAACAAGTATCTACCAGTCAGGGTTGATAACTAGTCATTTCAAATCGACATAGAGAGGTTACCTTGAGCTTATTGTGTAGTTTTGCATCACATATCGATGGGCATATATGCACGTGCAACCGCCTAATTTCATTTTTTCTTCTCGTGATTTTTCCATGGTCGATAAGTCATGATAGACAGGGATTTTTTTTGTAAAGGCCGGAACATATTCTGGAAGTCTGGGCGAGGTATAAAACTAAAACCCTCTAACTCTGATTCAGATACAACCGAAAATCCTTTTGTTTGGCCATCATGCTCGAAGGTGACCATGGACAAATTACTAGAAGGAAGAAGGGAAAAAAGGTGGTTACACGTACATAGATGCATTTACAAATGACAAAGAGCATTTTCTTACTCACCTGTTTCTCCATTTTCTAAAGCTAACAGCAGAGATAATGATCAAGAGCAGGATACCGAAAAAGCCTCCGATGATTATCCCGAGGAACTTTATCCACTCCTTCATGTCACCTGAAATGAAGCATAGTGCGTGATTAAATTGATCGCAAAAGCGCACTTAATTAAGCATCATTACTGAGAAGTTGCGGTCGCGCTTTTCCGAAATAATTCGGTTGGGTATGTTACAAAACAACTTTTCATGCTCCATTTGACTTGGAGTTAATCTGAGAATACGAGTAGAGAAGAGTTTCATGCATTTAATTTGCTGTGTGCTTGTTTAAAACTCGTTCGCTGACCTTCATAAACGCAGCTCTTGCCAACTCTTTTGTACCCATTCTCACACTGGCAGCGATAACCGTCGTCCGCGGAATGCAACTTCTCCAAGTTGACACAATAACTATGAGGAATTTCTTTGCAGGTTTTGTTACCAAACTTGCATTCGTCGATATCTGTAAAGGGTTAAGTTGCGCTGATTATTTTGAAGACGTCAAGAAATCTAAGTGTTAACAGCATTTACTGACGTTTCATGCAACACATCAATCAAGAGGAAGAATTTTTCAACACATTTTTTGAGTGACCAAGACAGAATTTCTCCTTACAATACCAATACAATATCAACCAGATAAGTGATGAGAATAAAGAAAAATATCAATTTGAGGATAATTAGTTGATCCAATACTAAATTCTCTGAACTAACATTACAAGAATTGTATGGTTGACAGTAAGGAGAATTACAAATTTGATCTGGGAGTTAAAGGGTTAAGAATAACATCTGCGAACAAAAAACGAGACTCGATAGCTTTGAAAATGATTTTAAAGACATGAAATCATGCGTGTTGCGCGTGGGAACAAAAGCATACGAAGGGTAGAAGGGCTGGGGTTGGAAGAGAAGACGGGGGGGGGTAAGTTTCAAAAGAAACTATGGTGGTGCGTCGGTGGGAGAGTAATTAAGTATTATCGACTGAGTCGATAACGTATACGTAAATTGGCCTCCGCAAAGAAATTAAAAGCTGATGCTTCCAGCGTTAGCCCTTCGTCAGAGCGATTGGAGGAATTGTGGGTTTTGTGTGGGTTTATATGCAGAAAATGGAGCTACGCTATCGGTGGGAATATGGTGACGAGAAAACAAGAATAAATTAGTTGAATAAAAAGCGCTCGTTGATACCGGGGGGATTAAGAGTGCTGAATTGAAAGATAAATTTTTGTTTTAGAGTTTTGCGAGAACTGTTTAGATGTAGGGAAAGGCCGCAAACTACCATATGCTGCTTGAAGGAAGGGAAAACATTCGTTTGGAATGTTATGGGCTAAGTCTAAAAACAAAAAAAGCCCTGCACATACCCACACAGACTTTTTCTGCGTTCATAGCATATCCAGAAAAGCAGTCGCATCGAAAGCTTCCCTGTGTGTTCTGACATTCTCCTTGGTCACAATCATGTTCCACACATTCGTTTATGTCTTGGAGGAGAGAAAAAAACACCAGTTACTATTGTAGGACACCTGAACGCTTGAAAGGATAAACAGTTAGTTTCAGAAAGCACTATTACCGCCAAAAACCCCATCGACGAAATTGCTATGTAGTGTTTTCAACTTTTTCTAACAAGATTAAAAAAGGTTTCATTCTTCCGCACTTTAAATCGTGTCTAACAATAACTCAATTTAAGAAGCGTCACATCGTACTTTCTCAACACGTTGCCTCTGAATTGAATTTCCTTTCCGCGTCTCTTTTCCACTCGTTAAGTGAAAAATGGAAACTCGACCTCGAGATTTTCACAGTTATGCTTCCTAAATGATACCACAACTTGAGGGTCTCAATGGGATGATGGCTTTTACGGCTAATGGTTAAAAATATGGCCAATTTACGGCTAACGGTTTAGTCTTTCCAGTGTGGTCACCAGATTTTTTCCGACTTACATTTTTTATGACTAACAGTTAAAATTTGCCAGTTTTTACGCCTAACGACTAAATTACGGTTAAAGGTGAACCCCTTCGAGAACCTCCTACACGAGAACACGTCAAGAGACGAGACCCAACAGCGGCTAAGGAGAAGACTGAGATATCACGTGATTACCTGTACATTGCTTCCCATTCCCTGTGTATCCTTTCTTACATCCACATGAGTAGCTTCCATGCGTGTTAATGCAGACTGCCCCTACTTTTGCGCAGACCTTAAATTTGCTTGAACCACTACATTCGTCGATGTCTATTAAAATAAGACAAACGAAAATCGATTTAGCAGCGATTATGTGGAAAATAGTCGTCCCATAATCTCTCGGTACGAGTTTAGATCGAAGACGCTTAACTTCATAGCGGAGCTCACAGCGAGTGTACGAAACGCGTGTCCAACGTAACGCCATAGCTTGGAAGATATGGTAACAAACGGGACAGCTGCATTTTCCTTATCTAAGTACAGAAATCTTAGATCGCATTAAATAAGTTTCTGATGAAGTGAAAATAATCGACTACAGTGAAAAACTACTGAGTTAAATTTTCCAACCAAAATAAAATGCCATCATTTAATACAAAGTGTGCGCTACAATCAAATTTCATCCAACGACAGCTACCTGCATACAATGACACCTCCGTAAAAACACGTTACCTATGCATCCTTTTCCTTCACCAGTAAATCCCTCTTTTGTGCACTTGCACTCGTAATCAAATGCATTATCTATGCAAGTTGCGACATCGTCACAGTCGTTCTCAAACAAGCACTCGTTTATTTCTGAAAACATTGTACAATAAGCAAAGGTGTATTAAAAATTTATTTGTTAAAACTTAATATATCAAGGGCCACAACTCATACAATCACCCAAGGAAAAAATGTTGCTTCTCTGATCCCTCATTGTCGACTCAGGCAGTCACAACTTCACAAGCAATTGTCATTAGCTGACATTTAAGCATTTTCACAACTTGAAAAAGAATGTTTGATTGTCACGGTCCTGGGTAAGAAAATTTTTTTGATTCAATCTGCCATAGGTTTCTCTTGAGTGAGATAGACTGAGTTTCCATTGGGCGTCATCACAGTGGTCAGTCAAAACAAGGGAAAATATCTCGAGGAGCAAATGGGAAGTGAATTAAGTGACCTGCCGGGAGTGCGAGAAAAACGTGAATGATCAAGTTGTTGTTGTTGTTTTGTTTAGTGCTTTTTTTTTTTTACAGCTCTCTCATCGCTATCTTACCACACTTTTTGTTAATCTGTATTTTGGCGTCTTTAAATTTGTCAGGTGTGACACACAAGACAGGCTCAGCGCCCAAGCTAATCTTTGGCTTGGAGTTCAGAAGATCCTTTAAACCTTTTTCGCATGCACAGTTCCATGGGTTTCCATGTAAGCGACTGAGAAACAAAAAGAGAAAAAAAAGTTAACCATTTGACCCCTGAAAATGACGAGCATCTAATGTCTTCTTACAATATCACCCCTGAATCACACACTGAGGTAACAAGAATAAACAAAACGATCACCAACTAGAGAAACTCTTGATTGTTCAACAAATTCTCCTTGACAGCCCCCTAAGAAATGCATGTGGAACAGTGTGGAGAAAATACGTGCTGATGATTAACTAATGACTAACTAATGAGTGATTTCAATTTCACACTTACAGTCGCTTAAGCCTAGGCATGTCATCGAAGACATCGTGTGGTAGCCATTCGAGTTCATTATGCGAAAGATCACTGGAGGTAGATTGAAAGAAAAATTTTTGAAACTAAAAAAACAGCAAAGGGAAAGCATCCATTGAAAAGGGTGTTTTAACTTGATTTCTGAAAAAGTAAACTGAAATAAAATGATGCTGGACATTAGGGTGGAGGTAGCAAAAGGGACTAGTCAGAGGCGGAGAGAAACATATGACTTTTGAGATGTGCAGAAACCACGTGATGGATATTTATCACAGTCAAACACGATAAAAACATAAATTGTTACATGTACGATATAAAAAAATTGTAATCGATGAAAGACGACAGGGAAGTCCAGGGGAAAAAGTGGAAAATCAAATGAACAAATATAAGCGCGTTACTAATAATACGCCTGGAAAAAAACGCAGCCAACGATAAGCACGCGAAAACATGCAGCCATGACAGGTGCGGAAAAACAAGCTTTTGAGAAAATGCAATCGTTGATAAGCGCGGGAAAGATGCAAAAGCCAATGACACAAGTGGATAAACAAACGCAGTTACCATTTTCTACTTGCACAACAAAGCGAATAAAAAATCACCCTCTCCATTTCTAACTATAGATCCAAATAGCCGTTAGATATGTCATCCGTAGCGCGTGAACTTACAGTGTTTTCAATCTTTTCAACCCTGAAAGGTGTTTCTTTGATATTCTTGATAAGTGTCCGTTCGATAAGTTTCTGTTAGGAAAACATAACGAATAAATGTAAACTTAACTAAAATGTAGCTATGAACACAACCGTTCTATTTTTACAAAAGCATACCTTTCCCACTCCACACATAGCCGTCAGGAGCCCATTACTGCAAGTAATGAGCTCCTCAAGTAATTACCATTAAAAAAGGTATTAGATTTAAAAGCTGATGGCTTGCAAATACGAGCTAACCATTAGCGGGCACAGTGTAAAAAACCTCTTTCGTTTTCAAATTTCAAGTAACAATTTTGCTCTTCCTCTCTCCCCCTTATATTCTTTTTGTATTCACGCGCGGCGCACGTGATTTCACAAATAAACCAATCACATCAAATAATTTTTTTTATCATATTTCAAATACAAGTTACAGACACAATTAAGATTACCACACAGAAACAAGGAGGTTTGGCCAACAACAACCGCGCAATTGCTGTTGTGAGAATTTTCACCAAAATTAACATTACAATTGTTCGAAAAACAATACTGATTATATTAAAAAAAAATACATTTAAATTACTGTACAGTCTCACTATTACAATGAGGTTTAAGACAGTTACTATTGAGAAAACAAATACAATAATTGTTATTATTACTGATGCAAAATGAAAGAGAGAAACATCCAAGGTTAGAGTGGAAATTTTTTAGTCCATTTCTTATAGAAAGTATCCAAGTCTTCATTTTTTGAAGCAAAGTAATTTTTTCGTGTGATAATTGATTTTGACTTTAGTTTGAAACCTTCTATATTTGGATGAACATGCGTCCTTTTGCAATCCCAGATATGTATTTTTCCGATCAGTATTAAATAATTTAGTAAAGGGCATGACGATGTTGTAATACCTATTATGATATCCAATTTTCAATAGTTTCTTGTTTGTATAAAGTATCGAATTTAAAATTTCGTATTGTGAAAAGCTTTCACATAAGGTTCAAAGGCCACTCTATGGGGAGGGTGAAAACAAGTCTCAACTTAAGTTAAAAATCTGCCTTGATTTCTCTGCGTTAGTAGCTAACTGAACTTTTTCGCTGATAATTATGGAATAGAAATCTTTTGATTTTTGTTTGGTAATCTTAAAAATGACATTGTTATATACTTAAAACAAGGGATGTCACTATTAAACCTACCCTAAGCTGTTTTTAGATTGGAAGGTATAGGATGTCTAAGTCCTGTCCATGTAAGAAAATTGGCCTTTTGTATTCTTTGTCGTCTTATTTCAAAGGACTCAGTATTGTTTAGATTTATTAACAGATCTTTAACAGTGTAAATTCCGACACAACACAGATTTTCCATCAATTCTTAGATCTCTATTGTTCCAAATTGCAGATAACCAGTGTTTCTCTTCGGAGAAAAGGTCCCGGAATTCTGACCACTATTTTAAAAGTTCTCTATAGAAAACTGATGCTATTTGAGGATCTTTCATTGCGTAATTGCAGTCAAAAATGAAAAAGCCCCCAATTTATTTTAAGAGGCGCATTAAACAGAACTTCCATGTACTTTCATTATTGTTCAAAATTCGGTTCAACCAGGCTAGTCTTCGAGCTTTAATCAAACTCTCCATGCATATCATTTTTATTCCATCACCTTCAAAATTGTCTATTGCAGAAAGTTTTGTCACCTTATCTTTCCCTTTCCATAAAAAAGTGCAAATTGTGTGATTCACCTGTTTGATAATGTGTAATGGAGTTGGAAGTAACAAAGACATGTAGACAAGTTTAGGGACGAGTAGAGATTTGACTATGGTGACTTTGCCACAGATGGATAGCCCACTCAAAGTCCAAATGATTGTAAATTTCTTCATGTTAACAAGTTTTTCCTGGAAGTTTTTTTCGTAAAGTAACTATTGGTCATACGTGAAAAATACGCCTAAGGCTTTGATTGGTTCACTTGGCCAATTTATACCAAAAGGTTTTTCATCGTTACTCTTAAGAGACCCTATCCACATACCATCTGTTTTGGAACTGTTGACTTCGATTCCACATAAATTCTTAAATATATCCAGTTGTTGAAATAATGCGTTAGCCGAGTTAAGATTTGATAGCACAGCAGTGATAAATAAATAAATTAATAAATTAAAGGTTTATTCAATACATGTTTTCGTACAAGAGTAAAATACAGCATGTTTACATTACTTACATTCTCCAAAAAATTTTTTAAAAGTTATAAAAAGTATTACATATTGGTAAATACATATATATATATATATATATATATATATATATATATATATATGTATACAAGCTATATAAAAATGCATTACTATTGTAAAAAGGCCATTGCTGGAAAAAAGGTAGTCTTAAAACGCTCCGTCCTGCATCTCTGCAACGATGTACGGTGGCTAGACCTCAGGTTACACCCACAGACAGCGTTACGCCGGGGGAGAACATTCGAATATAAGGGCGAGGAGGACTCGCATGCTTTCTCAAAGGTCTTATTGCATAAGCACAACCTTCTTTCTGAAAGACGAGGGGTTGAGCCTCTGCAAAGTGCCGTTTCATAGTTACTTCCTGGAAAAATAATCTTCAAGGCACGTTTTTGAACACGCTCTAGTTGCTGCTCGAGGTGTGACTGTACACTGCTAATCCAAACTTGGCAAGCGTACTCTAAAACTGATCGCACAAGGGAGCAATATATAGTGATAAAGTGATCCGGGGGGACTCCAGCACGTTTCAAAACCCTTTGCAGGTATAGACGTTTACACGCCTTGTCCACAATCTCCTTGGTATTTTGGCCCCATTTTAAGTTGTCACAAAAAGTAACACCAAGCACTTTGTGACGGTGAGCTGGAGTACGTCGAGATCTTTAGCAAGGAAGGAGAGGCGCATTTCTTTGCACTTCTTCGGGTTTAGGCTTATACAATTTTCCTACGCCCAGGCTGTAATGCTGTCAAGATCATCTTGTATAGTTGATAGAGAACCATGGGGAACTACCTCGGAAATAGTAATGTCGTCCACATACTTCCAGTAACTCGATTTGCAAGCTAAATCGTTAACCATAGCCAGAAAGAGAACTGGACCAAGCTTGGTCCCTTGTGGGACCCCGGCATGCACCGTGGCCCATTCGGAAAGGAGCCCGTCAAGCTTTACAGCTTGTCGTCTCTGTGGTGGAAAGCTGCAAATCCACTTGACGACAATGGATCTAGCGCCCATTTTCAAAAGCTTGCATACCAGAATATTATGGTCAATATAGTCAAACGCTTCAGAGAAATCTAAAACAGCACTCTCTCAGGTACGTACCATGTGATTCAAGAGCTGATAGCCAGTTATGCAGCATATCAAGTAGACAAAAGGTGGTTGACACGCCTTTGAGAGAACCAAACTGATTTGGGTCAATGTGTTCCTTGATGTCCTCCATGAGCTACTAAACAACAAAATCCTCAAATACCTTCGAAAAGGCATGCAGTTAGAGCTACTGGTCGCAGGTCATTGTCACAGGGGACGGGTGACGCCTTTGGTATTGGTGATATATAGGCATCTCTCCACGCTGAGGAGAAGTCACCAGACGACAACGACCGGTTAAAGATAGTGGTCACGGGCTCAGAAAGCTCGGACGCGAATAGCTTCAGAATTCGATTTGAATCGCGTCAGGACCACAAGCTTTGAAAGGACTTAGCTTGAGTAGTTTTTTTGTAGACTTCCGTGGGGCGGATGGCAGGTAACTCGTCCGGTGCGGGCAGAAAGGCAGGGAGCGTTAGGTAATAAGGGTCGACCTCATAACTGAGAGCACTAGCGCCACAGGATTTACTGGAGAGCTTGTTAACGAGACTCCACCACTTTCGTGGGTCGGTATTTTACAGAAAGCTAACCTTCTCAGGGTAAAAGGCTTTTTTCCTGGCAGCAATCTCATCGCGCACCCTGGTGCGCAGCTCTCTCCATCTGCCACTCTTATCAGAATGGAACGCACGCTGCCTTTCGAGGATGAGCTGCTTAATGCGAGATGTCATCCTGGGTCTGTCTGTGAGATGGATTTTCACCGACTTTAGTGGGAAATTAATGTCAATCGCTGTTTTCACATCAGTGTTAAACGATTCCGTTAAGCTGTCAACTGAAGCCACGCTGTCTAGACCAGTGAACCAATGATGACAAGAAACCCACCTTCCGAAAGCATTAATAGCCGACTCCGGAAACGTCGCACGCTGCGTTTCTGGGCCTTATGAGCGTGCACCGTAATATCACGAGATGGTTTAGGTCTCCAAAACACAGAAAACACAGGTATCGTCTGCATATCGTAGAGGTTAGTTTCATTATTGCCAATTTTAATTCTTTGCATTTCAGAATTTTCTCGTTTTGAAATTGCCAAGGTTTCCAAGGCCAAGGTAAAGAGGTAGGCAGGGGGCCTCCCTGTCTCACACTTTGCTCCAACGTAAAATACTCAGATGCTAAGCCATTATTTATAACACAGCTCTGAATGTTTTGGTAGAATATTCTAACCTGAGCCAAAATTGAAGATGCTCCATTCCAAAGTGTCAAACGCTATCCTAAAGTCGATAAAAATCAAATGCTAGAAGTATTTTCATCATCTGTGAATTTCATTATGTCGAAAATCGATCTGACAGTCTCTCCACTATAGTGATCTTTAACATAGCCCGTTTGGTTGTGATGGATAATACCTGGCAACTGAAAACATTCCTCACTCTAATTGAGATTATTTTCGAAATGATTTTTGCGTCAACGTTGATAAGAGATATTGGTCTCCAGTTTTCTGTAAGTGTTCGTTCCTTGCCTTGTTTCTCACTTTAAGTGATAACTGCTTTTTTTTGTGAGCTGGATATTTCTCCACATTTGAAGGTCTCCTGCACACACCATTAAAGAATCGCTAATTAAATCCAGCACGTTATGTAAAATTCTATTGGCATTCCATCATTTCCGGGTAATTTATCGTTTTGGAGGCTATCTGGAATAGACTTCATTTTCTTAAGAGATATTTCGCCCTCACAAGGCTGCTTTTGTTCTTAAGATAATTTTGGTGCGTTTAAATTACCTAGGAATGTTTCACCAAATTTGCTGTCCGTATCTGTATTTTGTGACTTATAGAGACAGTGGTAAAAGCGTTTCTGTTCTTCAAGTATTTTGAAGGGATCAGACATAATAGCGCCACATGTAAGTAGTTTTCTGCTATGTTTTTTAGAGTTGTTTCGGTTTTCCAAATTTAAAAAGTGTTTTGTACTTCTCTCTCCGTGTTCATGCCAACGAGCTCTCGCGCGGATTATGATACCTTTTGTTTCTTCATCATAAAAACGTTCAAGAACTTCCTTGGCGTCATTTAAAAGATTTTAATATAAAGAAGAAGGATCTTCTTCGTATTGCTTTATTACTTCTTTATAAGCTGGTGGCAAAAGTTTTTCCTTTGCGTTTCGTTTCTTGGCCCTCCGTTTAAAATAAGAAATGGCATGATTTCGGATGTTGTATTTCAGCCAATCCCAGACGGAGAGCTTATTCGATAAATAATTTACGCCCTTTGTCTTCCATTCTGGAAAGTTATTCTCTAATTCATTGGGATAGTTTTCCGCATCATCAAGAAGAAATACATTCATATTCCAGAAGCCAGAACCTTTATCGCTTTGATACGAGTCGGTTCAAGCAAGCTCACTTGCTGCGTGATCTGTTTTTATCGCTGGAGTAATATCAGTTGATATAACATAATCCTGTAGGTTGGTGGAAACTAGCCAGTAGTCCAAACGAGAGAATATTTGCGGCAATCTTTGGCTCCAAGTGTAACTTTTAGTCTGAGGATATTTTATTGTCCAAATATCTACTAAATCTAACTTGTTTTGTAAACATTCAAGACTATCTATTAACATTTTCCTTGGTACAATTACACCACCCTTTTTATCAAGCTTTGGATTTAGAGAGCAATTAAAATTTTCCCTACAGATAATATTTTCTTTACGATCTAAATTTTCTGTTTGCAACATTTTATGTAAATTTTTGAAAAATTTGCACATTATTTTGTCTTTGTTTGGTACGTAAATGTTTATCAAGATATAAACTTTGACATCAGTTTCTACCTTTGGAGCAATGAAACACCCTGCCCTGAGGGATCTGCGATAGTCTTATGACTTGTGCAATGTAATCTATTCTCAATCAACACCATGACTCCACAAAAATTTGGGCTTCCATGTGAATGATAAATATTCCCACACCATTCGTTTCTCCCTTGCTCTTCTGGTTCCTCCCTTGAGTGCGTCTCTTGAAGGAATACAAATTTACTTTTCTTTTACGACACCATGTGAACATAGACCTACGTTTGTGGAAATTATTTATGCCCCTTGCGTTCAAGGAAACTAATTTAAAGTTTGCTATCTATGATCGTTTTGTAGTTTAACAAATCTCTCCTTTAAAGTATCGAGTAAAGATATGTTTCTCCTCCAAACAAAACTTTAACTTACATATAAGAAACAAAACACACTCACAAAATTACGTAATTAAACAGAAAGTCTGTTATTTACCAGACGTGCTTTCTGACTTCAATCAATCATATTATCACAGTAGGGGAGTTTCTTGGTTTCCTTTTTTTTCTGTAAATATGCCCATCAATAATTAGTTTGTCGAAATTGAAGTAAGCTCTTTACTGCGCCTTCTTTGAAACAGAGTAGAGCGTTTGATGGATTTCTTCAATCTCCCTCGGGAAGTCGTTTGCGATTCCAATAACAGTTCCTTTTAAGTTCTCATAGAATGAACGAACAAATTCTTTATCTTGGTAGAAGCTAAACCTTGCAATCACTGGTCTTGGACGGCTTGACCTCCGATCTGGTGCCCTACTCGGAATCCGGTGTACTCTTTCAAAGCGAATATTTTTAACATCTTTGTTCGGAATTTGCAAATTCGTAACAAACAGCTTTCTTATCAGTTCTTCGGTATTTTCCACTGATTCTTCTTTGACGTTGAAGATTTTTATGTTCTCGCGCCGCGTGTAGGCTTCTAACTTGATATTTCAAAAGAATTCAATGTCTTCACTGTGTTCTTTAATTGTCGTGGTTGTGTCCGTCATTTTTCCTCTAAGGCGTTCAATCTCCTTCTCAGCAAACTCCCCTGAGTCCTTCAAACCTTGCGATACACTTATTTCGTTCTTTAGTGATTCAATTTCCCTGCAAGCTGCAAGAAGTTCGTATAGTTTCGCTTTCGCGTTCGCGAAAATTTGTTACTCCTTTGTTTAGAATTTTAAGAAGTTTTGGAGTTTTTATTTCAGCCAAATGTTGTGGTTCATTTAACAAGTTAAATACGCATTTCCTACGCCAGCCTCTTTTTTCTTTCATGGATTTTGTACACACAGAAACTGTCCTATCATCGTTAACCCACCCCCTTATTCCCTAGCTCCACCCCGAGAAAAGCCTCTCGTCTTGCCTCTCACGCCAAATTACCCAGCTTAGAGATTGGACGATCAAAATTGCTGCATTATAGAAAAAAAGGTATTGGGAACAAGAGGAATCACAGATCCATGGACAACGAGTATTTCTTTTCAAAACAACGCCTTTGATAGACATCAATTGACATTTGAAAGCCGGCAATTGACTAGCCTGCAGAGCAGGCGTAGGCTAGTGAGTGCTAAGTAATTGCATAACGAATACTATGGCCGCCATCTTTGATTTTAATGGCAGCGGAAGGCTGGGGAGAGGAAAAATTTATACCAAGGGAACCAAGCGGACAATCAGATGATGCTACTCTGGTTTGCAGATTTAATGAATGTAACAGAAGAAGTTACAATTCCTAGACCCAACGTTTCGACACTCCTGTCTAGTGCCTTCATCAGGGGTGATCTAAACGCTGCAACAAGAGGTCCTTTTATATGACCAGAGTCCGCATTGCTAAGTATCGCTGTTATTTGTATTTCAATCACCGTTGTAAAGAAAACTATGTGCTTCCATCGAGTTTGAGATTTCGGCCTCCTTTACGGAGTGCTAAAGGATACAAGCTCATGGTCCGTACTGGTTTTTCTTTTCTTAAGCTACGAATAGATGAATGTCATAGTTCCATACTGCGTTTAAGGATCCTGTCACGAAAGAACAACGAACCGACGCCATTTATTCTATTCCTTGCAATGACTGTTATAACGAATACATCGGAAAGACCAAACGTCAGTTTGGTACACGGTTAAAAGAGCACCAAAAAGCGGTTTTCCTTTGCAAGAAGGAAAATTCAGCTTTATCGGAGCATACATGCCTAACTAACCACACAATTGGGTGGGATAATTCCAAAATTATCACCACTAATCGGCGTTACCACTAGCGCCTTTGTTTGGAGGCTTGGCATATTAACTCCGCCCACGCTCCTTTAAATCGTGACGATGGCGGTTTGCTTCCTGACGCCTATTTACACCTCGTCAGAAAAAAAAAAAGGCCGCTAATTAGTGATCATATAAAAGGACCTCTTGTTGCAGCGTTTAGATCACCCCTGATGAAGGCACTAGACAGGAGTGTCGAAACGTTGGGTCTAGGAATTGTAACTTCTTCGGTTACATGCATTAAATCTGCAAACCAGAGTAGCATCAAACTATGTCTTATACCAAGGGGACGGTCGACGGTCAAAAATAGGGAGAGGGGCGGGGGTACGCTGACTGCAAATCAAAAATGGCCGGTCGAACAAACGATCGCGAGCTTTTAGCGTTAGCTCGCACTAACAAGACGCCTGCACTGCAGGCTAGCAATTGACTTGAGTTACGCAACCAAAGTTACGTAATGTATGAAGATCAATTTATACTGACAAGGGTCAAGGTTAAGGCGTGATCATACAATTTCAATTAAAATCTACTTAAAGCGATCGGTGATTAGTTCTATCTGAGTGCAATCATATGCAATCATATGCAATCATCTTGACCTGGTTGATCGAGGGTTGGATTACGCTATTTAGTGGATTAATCTCTAGCCGGCGGATAGAACAGAACGATTTATTAGCACTCATCCGCTGAATAGCAATTTATCGTTTGGATTGCGTTCTCCGCACTTTTAATTACAGGACCCGGGATGAAAAAGACCGTTGTTAGCTTTTGTTACAATGACTAACCTTTCGATAACCTGAGCAGAAGTCTTATCAGAGATAATTGAATCTAGAGACTCACTCAGGAAATGATACAACAGCACGTGAAAAAACTGTCAACACTCTTACACAACAGCAATTGGCCACACGATTTTATATTGGCTACCGTTAGAATGCAGCATATGCCGACGTTCTTTCGCTTTAACGCCAATCTTGACCTCGGCACTTAACATTCTAAGTGAAACAAATTTAGTTAGTTTCCCAGTTTCCAGAGGAAAAATATGTCCGTTATTTAACGCAGGTGTCATTTGCCAAAGAAGAAAACAAATTCCTGTTGTTGCCTATTGCACCATTTACCGTTTACTTGGAGGAAAGGGAAGGGGGAAGAGAGCGCTACAATCATTCGAGGATCGTTTTTTAAAGTGGGTCATTTAAATGAGAGAGACACGAAAAAGCCTCCTTGAGGAGATGGTGGGGAGAGAGTAGCGTCCAAAGCAATTTATGTACCATCCCGTACCCAAAAGTTTTTAATCAATCTGTGAGCGCTAGGATTATAAATCAACATTCAGGGTCGGATTTCATAGAATAGCATCGTCCGCAATCACATGATCAAAAACAAACCCGAAGAATGACAAGTGATTAAAAAAAAAAAAAAAAAAGAATTTACTCAGACTGCTAACCTGGATTTGACCGCTGCGTTGGTCGCAAAAGACTAGGGAGTTTACGAAACGACGACGGCAACGGCGTGGACAACGTCGCTTAAAAAATGAACTTATATTTTACCAACGAAAATCGAAATACTCTAAAGTCATTGTCAAAACTATCTCGAAACTAAATATGTAGCACAGCGTTATCTTAGAAATAGACAACGCAAAATTTGGTCATTCCACGTTGTTGTTTTGCAGAGGACGCAAAGAAATTCACAAAGATTTATAACGCACATGCACGGCTATTTGTTCTACTCATTAAACCTTTTGTTTAGTGAAGTTCCCGTTGCCGTTACCGTCGTGGTTTCCTTAAACTCCCTACTATCACCACCACGACCGAAGTGGTAGAGGATGATTGGAAGAAAGAGGAAGGAGAAACGTGAAACAGAAATCAGAAACGACTGTTACGCCGGCTATCAACCTGAAAAATGATATTACTCACAAATTCTTCAACATCTTGAACCGACGGAAGCAATTGTCGCTGAGGGAGAGCATGTTCCCGCTTAAGTCCCTTCAAAGAACAACAGAAAGAAAATTAGTGTTAACTCCTATCAAAAGAAATGCATCTAACTTTTTATCTCTCGTTGGATATCTTATTTCTCCTTCGTGTAGTATTTTTGATATCTTGAGAAACAGCCATAAAAATAATTTCAAGTAAACTAGCCTTTTTACGTTGAAATTTATAATTGGAAAGTCGACAATTACTCTTATTTACAAGGATTGTTAGACATGAGAAAAAAAAGGCTGAGAAGTTGATCAAAAGCTGGATATACCAGGGCCAAGTTGTTCAAAGGCCCATAAGTGCTAGCCCAGGGTTAAATTTTAATGCAGGTTTCTATATTTCTTTTTTCCAAAGCCTTTTAGAGAAAATTTTCCCTATTCTTTTTAGAGCATCCAATGATCAAATTTCAAGCAAAAAGATTTGAAATGAATTTTCTTTCAAAGCTTTCAGACCTGAAATCAAATTCCATGCTAAACCTAGGTCATCTTAACCCAGATTTGAACAACGCGGGCCAGGGTTCTTTCTCATCGATCGGACTTTCAGAAGACGGAAGTCCGAAGAAAAAGAACTCCGTTTCCTTCTAGAGCTAAAATTATTCAGTTTATCCCAGACAATGCCCTACTTGTCTCATTCTTTCGTTCAATTTTTTTCTTAGCTGTACTCACAGGTGGGTTATAGTAGTCGAGAGGTGATCTTTATAGTCGCTCGGCTTAAAAATGACGTTCTCCAGCTCACATTTGTATTTATGGCTATTTCCCGAAGGGCTAAAGCACGGGTTCTTGTCGTGAACTAGAGTGGAATAAAGGGCGCACACAGGAATCAGAAAACAAAGAAAAATGGTAATTTTCCTCATTGTCTTAAAGTTGTCCCGCACAAAGAGTTTCCTTCGTTGCTTTCTGACGTCAACAAACATATATCGTAGATCCCTTCAGTGACGTCAAACAAAGTGTACGCTAATCCTCACGCGCGCGAGTTTCCCTTCAAAGTAACGCCATCCATCTCATTCTTCATCCCAGTATCAATGAGAACGCCAAAAATAACGTTGTTCTCTTATACTCTATTGGGGGACAATTCCCACTTGGGCCCCCCTCCTACTAGTCCTAGTCTTTCTCCTCTGTAATAACAAACCGAAGGTAACACGGGCGGACGGAAACCAGATCGTCTACTAAAGTTGCCTCGAGGCTCATTTTTCTCCGAGCAATGGCACTGCTTTATCGAGGTGAATCACGATGGAAGATCCTAAGGCATCCTGTTTTCTGGGTGAAGGTCATTGAGATTGTAAGTAATGTTACGATTCGGAATAATGATCAGGCCCTCTAGTGCGTGTTAATTATCTGCAATCACCATTTTATAATAGCTTAATTACATGCTACATAGTAGTGTACATCATTAGATGGCACTCAACATCCACTAAAAGCGTTTAATTTTTGTTCATGTTTAGCATTTTATGGCTTTGAAGCCATCACAAGAGCAAACTGACGAGCGAGCACTGATTTGGGCAATGTAAGCAGTTATCTTTTGAAAACAAGTGAAGATTACGCGGTTGTTTCCAAACGAAGCCCCTTTTTAAGCCTCGTCGTTTACCCTGTTTTATTTAAATACCGAAAATCCTGAAGTTATTATTGGGAGATTTCGTCTTTCGGTGTCAGCCAGAAAAAAGCTAAATATTGCTGTTTCGGTAAAACGAGATAGGAAAATGAAGAAGTGAAAGGAGTAAGGAATCCTTATTTAGAGGTGTGTTAGTTAACTGTCGTAATTTGCACGTGTTCGAGTCTTAAAACCGCCTGGAAAATCACGCAGAAATTTTATACTGACAAAAACCTCATCATCACTTTCCCTTAGGCAAATGACTCGCGCTGCTCTAGATAATAAGATAATACTTTGATAACGCATTTATCGACGATCACGTTATTTCGTGGTTCATGACTGAAGGATTATAAAGTCTTCCGTGTTTTGAAGACATGCCTCGACATGCTGGTCATCCAGTAATAACCGGTACGAATATTGCCAGAAAATAAATTTCGATCAAACAGGTCACAGCTGTAACAAATCAAATGAGCCGGACTTCATATCTGCTATATAACAGCTCACATGACTGACAATGTTGTCTATCGTTTGGTACAACAAAGAACAGAGCCACAGTTATCATAAGAAAGCAAATGTGGATAAGCAGCACAGATAAAATAAATATTTCCAGCACCGGAAACAATGATCAGCCATCTGATGTTTTCTGATCAAATTTGGCTGATGTCTGTTTAATTTCACAATATGATCAAACATGTTGTCTTCATCTAAACAGCTCTTGATTTTTTTGTCATTTAAGCCGGTGCCACATTAGAGCTTATTTTTTGAATTAAAAAATCAGTCAAGTGACCCCTAATTTGACGAACTTGCCAAATTTTCTCCATTGTTCAAAGGAGCCGATGTCCGGCCTCAGCTTCTTGGGGTTATTTTTTAACCATTTGGCTGTCATGGTACACAAGACATGTCTAGCTATTCTAGTCTGGTGTGCACTTTGGCGGGACACAATAATTTTTTTCCTTGTCCATCTTTAGCTTGCAAAAAATTGGCAAATATTTGAATTTGCTCCAGTGTGTCTCTTTCGTTCAAGCAGGTCACCACTGTGCCAAAAAAATTGATCAACAGTCAGTGCTACAAACAACTGAGAAGGAAAACACTCACCACATTCCAATTACTCTCACACTTCACCCTCACAACCACATAGTTAAATCTATCATTCTTAAAACTTTAAATTACTCCAAAACGATTCAGAGACTGGTACTATCTTTTCACAACCTCCACAAATGTTTTTGGTTAGAAGTTCATTTCAAACCAATGACCAATCTGGAACTTTCAAATGCGCTCACTCACAATGCAAAACTTGTCCTTTCATTCTTAACATAGAGAAAATGTCAGGACCCAAGAGATCCATTTACATCACTAATCACTTTGCCTGTACCTTTGCCACTGTCATTTACAGCATAACTTGCATTTACTGCATAACTTGCACTAACTGCAATAAGTTATACATTGGTGAAACAGGAAGACGATAAGGTGACCAATTCCGAAAATAGAAAGAAATGACAAGGGCACATCCTAATCAGCTGCTAGACACTTTAATCTCCCTAATCATTCTAAACTACATATGGCAGTTTGCAGCCTTTCCCTACATCTAGGTAGTTCGGAAAGCTGCAAAACACTCGAACAAAAATTTATCTTCCTAACCAGCACTCTTAATCCCCATGGTAGGTCTATTGATTTAGACAATGAATTGAGGAAATCTTGGAAGGATCTGTGGGAACAACAAAACACTTGGAATTTTTTCATTAATTAATCTTTTAACTGCTAAGATTAAAAATGATTGCCATTTAAAAAAAGCTCTAGGTTTTAATTTTGTCAGCACCTTAGGAAATTTATAGAAAACAGTATTAAGAATATGCATATCAAATTTGAAATTCTCCTTACTGTCAACCAAACAATTCTTATAACATGAATATGAAAGTGATCTTCGCAGTAATGAACACTACTTGGGCAGCAGTGAAAATAAGGCCTGTAAAAAAATAAAAGCCTGCATGGGATTTGAACCCATGACCTCTGAGGATTACTTTCATTTTCACGTTATTATTCGCAGTACAAGTATATGACTTTCTTATATTAACAGCTGTTTAATTCTTATAATGTTAGTTTTAAATTCTGTCTTGGTCAAAGATTAATGCTGAATCATTTCTTGCAGGTTCTGAGCTTCACTGTTGCTCCTTTGGTTATCACTTACAACGATAAGGGAGGGGTATACAAGGAACACAGTGATAAGAGTTTTAACATCACCGTGAAATACCCTTTTGATTACAACAATGAAACTGCAGTTTACACTGACGAAGATGAGCCACTCACAAGCTTCAACTTTGATCCAGCCATTAGAGTTTGCGCACAGTTGTTTGTTGGTGTTGTTATTGTAGCAGGACTGTTGGCAATAGCAATGCTGCTGATATCGTGTGCAATTCATAAAGATGAGAGAGTGGCAAATAAAGTGTCAGTTGCAGTAAGTGAAAATTTTGCTCTATTTGATTTAAGTTCACCTCGTCTGAACAGAAGAGTGGGATCCCCAAACCTGGGATTTCATGCAAGTTGAATCTGTTTTTTTAGTTCTTGTCCTTGCAGAAGAGATTTTCCTGTGTCTTGTCTATGTTCCCTGGTTCTCTTTCCTCCTACTTTGTTAAGGTCTACTGCTAAATTACAATTTATTATTTTATGTTTTCTACCTAATTTTTGTTGAATTGTTCCCAAGTGATTTACAAAGGAACACAAGTTGCTAGTAGGGAGAATTACAAATCAGATATAGAGAGAAATCAACTCCAAAGAGGGAAATTGTCTAAGGCAGCTGATGGTTCAACCCTATAACTGCCAAGATCTAAATTGTAATTCTCTCCTCTGGGCCTTTTACATCTCCTTGTGTATTGCGTTTGATAATCAAGAGTTTTATCAAGATGGTACTTTGCAAAATTTGATATTAATCTTGGAGAGAAATTTAGGTGTTTAACCCTCCAACTCCACCCCTTAAGATCTGATTGTTCATTCTACTCTTTAGCTGCTACATATTTCCTTGTAGGTTAGACAGGAGAATTTGGTGTCAGATCAAGGTCACTTCTACCAGATAGTTTGATTTTTCTCTTCACCTGTCTGCTGGATTATGTATGAATAGTACAGGGAGAAGTTGTACTTTAATCACTTCTGGGATTAAAGGGTTGAGGATTGAGGAAGACTTCTATTTCACAGGTTTTTAGATGGTACCTCCCTGATAACAGAGTTTTTTTTTAAATTCAGCATTGGTTTCTTTCAGGAGGTATTTATTTCAGTTGTGATGGCAGTACTTGTAGCAGTAATTACAAGCCTCTGGTTGTACAACATTCTGGAATTGAAAAAAGAAGTCCAGGGTGAAATTGTAAATGTCATCACAACATTGGGGCCAGTGCGCTGCAAGAACTGTGTGGAATTCTTACCTGATTATTCTGCGTTATTTGCTTCAGTGGTGAGCTCATTCCCAATGACCATAATTGTGAATATATAATTCAACTATTACAGTAACTGGTTTCAACCCGAGGGTAAACCCCCCCCCCCATAGGGGGGGGGGGTTTACCCTTGGGTCCTTTTACAGGATCTAATGATAATTGTTCTGATTGAAGAGTTTGGCACCTCCCACGTCAAACAGAAACAGGTTAACATTTGGTAATTCTAAGGCACCACACCCAGAAATTGACATGTACCTCTTCTGGGATTCCTCTCAAACTCTCCTAATGTCATTTGTTTCATTTCTGCATTTATTTGGGAAAATCCTTTCTCATACCACATTGTGAAGACACCTTGTGGATCCAAGTTAAAAGTAGAGAAAGATGTTTTTCATCTTGTCTCATGCGTGAGACAAAGAAAAATTTCGGAGTCCCCATGAGGAATCAAATCTCAGACCTTCGGATTCCATGCTACAATGTTTGTAAATCAACATCACTGATCATAGTGGTATGTATGGATGCATGTTATGTATGAACATCATATTGGGCTTTGCTCACCATAGAGTCTCTGTGGCTCAGTGGTAGCACATGGGAGCGCAGAACCTGAAGGTCTGAGGCTCGATTCCTCACGGGGACTCTGTTTTTTTTTTTCTATGTCCCATGCTGGTGACAAGATGAAAAAAAAACCCTCTTTATTTCTTTTACTGAGCTCAAAACTTACAATCTCTCTTATTCAATTAAGGTAAAAGTATCTCTCGCCAATTGAATGCAGTGACTTTAGGGTTATTGTGCTGGAGTCTTGGCCAAAGGTCCAGATTTGTGTTATTTTCGAGGGCTAAACATTTCAGTTCTCAGTGCCTCTCTCTATCCAGGAGTATAAATGGATTCTGGTGAATTAAATGCTGATGGGGGGGGTACCTTGGTATGGACAAGGTCTTCCCCCCCCCTCAGCATTTCAATCACCTTCCCTGACAATTCACCGGTATCAGGGGGCAGTTGTAATACTCCTAGTTGCTTCCTGCTGTGGAAACCAGGATAAGTTCTGGCTGAATGTGCCTCTTGGCTTGAGTAAAACTTACCAATAATAAAATTAGTTGTAATTTTCTATTTTTCTTCCTAGGGCCTGGGTTACTTGTCACTTGTGATTTGGTTGCTTAACACTTCACTTGTTTTCCGTGATACAATAAACATTTCTGATCAAGTGAATGCCACCAGTTCTTTGATTTTCACTCAAGGGCAGGAGCTTGCAGACAAATCTCACGAAACAAACCCTGTGGAGACCACTGCTTAACCTGGTAACTGGACATTTTGCACAAAAGACTTTTCGCACAAGTCTTTTAGCACAAGTTTTGGACCATTTGCACAATTCTTAGTGGTCATTTCGCACAATGTGCGAAAAGTCTTTTGTGCAAAATGTCCTGTATTCCTTAACCCTTTTAACTCCCAAAGTGATCAACATGTTACTTCTCCCTATAATATCCATACATTATCTTCCAAACATGTAATGAGAATACTCAAACTTATCAGGAATAAGTTGTCATCTTGATCTAACACCAATTTCCTGTAACTAATTTACAAGGAAATGTGTAGCAGCTAGAGGGGAGAATTAGCAATCAGATCTTGGGAGTTAAAGAGTTAAAAGAGAGCGATAGGTGGCTCTGGCATTTTTAAGGGTGGATGACACTATCTGCTTGGTAAATCTCTATCTGGTGAATGGGGCTGTCTGTTTTATAATCCATAACTCTTAGTGGCTGGATAATGATTTACCTTTTGGATAGTATTATTTGCCCTTTCAACAACATGGCCCAGGTATAGAACTGCCAGGTCATCAGTAGCTTTACGCCAGCATTCTTTGTAGACACAAGAATATTTTTTGTTTAATTGTAATTAATTCATTTCAAATGTAATCACAGAAAAAAAAGAGCTTTTTATTGTGGCTTGGAGTAAAATTCTGCTTGGGAAAATTTTTTTGCGCTTTTGTAAGAAGCTCGTTAGAATATAGTTCTGGTTGAAATGTTAGTTAACCAGGCATAGTCTTTATATGTTAAGGAAAACCATTAATGATAATAATTGTGAATAATGGTAAAATAAAAGTAATTAATGAAGAAGACAAATTGAAAATTTCAAGGCTATTAAATAAGAGTGAAAATTTTAACATTAAAATGCTTAATAATGTTATACAATACATCTGTAATTATTTATATTATATGCTGATTATAGAAAAAATATATACATTGCGACATGTTCTTTAAATCTTTGATAGCCCTGCTTTGCACAGATTTTATAGTCAGCTTCAATAGCAACTGCTATTTTGGTCAAAAAAGATAGAAAACATGTCTTTTTCAAACGGAGGATTAAAAGTTTTTAAATTTCAAATTACAATTTATCTCTTTCTCTCCCCCCTTTGTAATCATAATGGTAATTGGACCGAATGGAGTCCAATTTGGTCTGTAATTATATGAGTGACGAACAAAATCAGGCGACTGCAAAGCAGGAGTCCAATTTGTTGATTACGAGTGTGATTACAGACAGAATTGGACGACAAGAAGCCTTGTTACTAATTAATCATAACCATTTCAATTTCCGAAGCGAAAAAATACACCTTGAACAAATATCTCCAGTGGAGACAATGTCTTAAGTTAAAAATTCTTCCGTTTTGGAAATTCCCCAGTTTTTCCTTGGATAAGTGGTTGTTGCTATGGTTCTTTTGTTCTTTTCTGTGATTGGTGGATTAGCTGAGTGACCCTAGTATGATTGGCTGCTTCAACTGTCCGATTACAGGTGTCCAGTTACAGCTAACTGTCCGATTACAACTGTACAGAATGATTAGTGGAAAATGAAGCTGCGAATGCATCAATAATAATGTTTGTGGAATTTGTAATGGTTATAATTATTTTTGTATTTACACGCCGCACGTGATTTCACAAATTAGCCAATCACGTCCAAAAATTGGACGACTGACATGGACACTTTCCGCGCGCTTCTGTTGTTTGTTTTCACAGAGTATGGTCAGTTCATTTTTAGCTTTCGTTCACCCAAACTTGATACCCTTTTGTTTGGAATTTTAAGAAGTTTCAGAGTTTTTGTTTTAGCCAAATGTTGTCGTTAATTTAACAAGTTTAATAAATATTTTCTACAAGGTTTGGACCTTAGCCTCCTTTTTCGTAAATGGAGTTTTTATACCAACAGCACCCCTGGATGTGTTACTTTCTGTAGCACTTGTTAATTTTTCCCGGCGATCAACCTAACCCCAGGTTTAGAGCACTCAGGAATATATCATATGTATGAAATATCAACATTCTTGAAAGATTCGTGCTTAGCTCAAAATACTTGCAGCAACGTCATGTAAGCTCTTGTAATAGACTACCTTTGTCCCAAAACCATCATTTCAACTTGCAAGTAAAATGATGGAAGTAGCATATCGTTTAGACCGAATTTCACTGTACAGTTGAACTTCAAGATAAATAAATATTAGCAAAATAAGTCTACCAACCACGCGGTACACATTTGATCCATTTCAAGGCATTTTAGATGACAGGAAGTTGACATAACAAAGTGGGGTTGCAGAAGAGAAATCCTTTACATTTGATAAGAATGAAAAAAAAACCTTCTAAACTTTAAGTTTGTTTGTGCCGTTCAAAAGAAAAAAAACACGTTTACATACTATGAATTGTTGAACAAATAAAGTACATAGCTTGTAGGGTTATGACTAAAAACCGTGCGTGACTTCGTAAAAGCGTGCGACTCTGACAATATTTCATTAACATGCCCATTTTTCATCGGCTGAGAAAGAGTTGCAGCTTTTTAGTGGATTTCCTCTCCATGATGCCTTGTTACCTTCAATTACTATGCAAAATAGTCTTCAATGACTTAAAACTTCGATTTACGGCGCAAAAAACGTCTTCCTACGAACTCGTGCGGATAGCACGTTAATTACTTAATTACATTCTAATAATGAAAACAATATTGTGACGTGTATGTGTACGCCTTGTTCGGTTTGCAGTTAAGATCGGGAAAATATTTTAGGTGATACTTCTTTCGGACGAAAAGCAAAGGTACAATATATTTTTGTTTGTCAGTTCAAGTTCATGACGTTGTCGCGACTGCGCGCGAAAATTCTTCTTCCAATAAGTGCGCGCACGGTCAGCGAATGCAAACGGTTTATCACGCGCGTTTAAAAACGAAGCAGTTTTCAAACTTTGACAAAGCTGAAAGGTCAACCTTATTTAGTGTCAGTGAAGAACGTTATCATCAATAGTGGTGGTTTACGAGACATTCTTTGAAAGGACTACTAAGAAAAACAAGACAAGTGGTAAAACAGTGCAGTTTGATTATTGCGGTATAATTTGCACAGCTTAAGAGCATTGAAACGTTCATAATGTTTGTAGTCTGATTTAGTTCCACTTGTGCCAACCACTGACGCATAGTTCTTTGTCCAGATACAGCAGGTTTTAAAATGCAGCGATGAAAAACACTTCCTTGCTCATAGTTCTTTTTGTTTTCATTACATCTGTTATTGAAGGTGAGTCACTTACATTTCTGCTCAAATATTCCGATAAAATAAGCAACAAATGGTCTTTATTTTCGTATTTTTTCCCCTTTTGAATGTTGAAATTTGGTTGGCAAATAGAGAAATTGCAATCCTAAGTTATGGACCTTACTATCGATCCAAATATTTTTTTTCTGATTCCACTTAAAGCCCTGTTCGATTGCATGTCGAGTAAATCAGTGAAGGTAGAGTTAACACAACGGCCAGTCAGAACAAAGGGAAAATTCACAACGACAGCTCAAACGTAATTTGTCTGAAGCGCAGGAAAACATGAAAGACCAAGTTGCAGTCGCTTTTAGTTTTGTTCCTGCTGATTGGTCGAGAGGGGTGGTAGTTTCTTAGACCAATCACAGAGCGAGTGATTTGAAGCAAATACAAGCAAACAGCCTCTAACTAACACCATTTTGTTTATATGTTACTCTGCTCATGCAGTAGGACTCTATAGAATTAAAATGTCTTTACATCAGAGGAGATTGAAAGATGTAAGGGGAGCTAGGAAAATTATTGATTTTGTTTCTAAGTCCTCTATGGCGAATGAAACGACTAAAATGTCGTACCCAAATTGACTAAAGCCATGCCAATAACGCAAGTAGTATGTGGGTACTATAATTCTGCATTTCCTGCCAAAGCCGTCCCATGTGATAAGAACGTAACGGGTTGTCCATGCCTCATGTATGTCCCCTCCACGTATCCTCTGTGATATAAGATCAAAGTGACATTACACGCAACACGACCAACAATTATTTTTTTCACCTGACCTTACAGTAAGCAGTAACTGTGCCCCTGAAGCAGAGGAGGACTGTGGCGAACACAAACAATGTGTGAAGCAGGGAGAAAATAACACCTACCACTGTGTTTGTAAGGAAGGATTTAAGACACTTGAAGACTCTTGTCAAGGTAGAAAATGCAAATCTATGTTCTCTTCCCTTTGTTTCTACGTATTTAATTTTCATTTTGCAACCGAGTTCATAGTTTGCCCTCTTTCTTTACTCTCTCGATATCGTTGACTCCAGCCGTGTATAGGATGCCAGTGCAATATAATACGATAGGTTTTTAACCAATCAGGAGGCTCGTAGTATCTCAGTTATAAATGAAGATAAATGTATTTGATACAGCAAGGGGAAATAATTTTTTGTCACTCCTGGTAGTAACAGGGTTAAAAACTTTTAAACTTCAGAGTGACCAGCATCCAATTTCTCCCTACATTTATACTTCTGAATTATTCACACAATCTTTCAGAAATGCAGTGTTTGAGGAGAGAGAACGACCTTAAAAAATACAAAAAAAAAAATTGTCGTAAAAGTTAATATGAAGGATCTTTCGAAAAATCACTGCTTTCGAGATATGACCAGCTTCCCTATTTATTTTGTAGGGTAAATTACAACATTAATAAATAATAATAAATATTTTGTTGACTCGCAGATTTGGACGAATGTCAGAAAAGAGATATTCGAACAAAATGCAAGCGAAAAGGAGCAAGATGTAAAAATACACCAGGTTCTTATACGTGCAAATGTCCTCGAGGATTTGTAATGCATTTGGAGGCGGATTACTGTAAAGGTGCGAGCACGTTATTCAGCGATATGGCGTTACCAAAGTGAGACAGTAGGTTGGAGATACCAATACGCATGCGCATACAAACGTTTCAAGTTCTATTGCACACGCTCCAACGATTGATATGCACTTAGGAAAACTTGAAAAAGGGATTTAGGAGTACCGAACTCTTGGCGTTACGTCGGTTTCATTTCAAAATGGAATGATTCCTAGCATATTAGGGATTTCTATATGCAAGTAAACATTTGAAACAGCTATAGCTATTAGATTGCACGGTGAAATGAGATTGTCTTCTCAGTATTGAGATGTTAGAGTGATAAACTGGACTGACCTGTAATAATGTTCATCTTGAAAAACACTACCTCCCTTCCCCAGAAAGATGCTACGCTAGAAAATAAGTGGGAGTCGGGAGGCTAAGAGGCACAAATGTACGGGGAGGCGTGTGAACGTGGTACGGGAAGTGGAAGGCTGTGACCCCCCCCCCTGCCCCTCCCCCCCCCAACTTGATAGTGGCCGAATATTTTTAGGGTGGGTTACGCACATAACCTTGAAGCCTGCGCCATCAGCTTGAATATCGGTTCAAATATTTTCTTTTGTTTTACTTTTTTGTTTCTTTTTATATTCTCTTGTGACAATTGTAGACATAGACGAATGTGAAGATGAACCATGTCACCACAAAGCCGTCTGTCAAAATGAAAGAGGTTCCTACACTTGCACCTGCGTGAAAGGATTTGCTGGTGATGGTCACGAGTGTGTCGAGGACCTGGCATACAAACAGAAACAAAAAATAAAGCAGATCATGACGATTGGGGGCGCGGCTGGAGGGGGGACATTGTTTCTTATTGCCCTGATCGCCTGTTTCTTGGGAGCAAGGAAGAAAAAACCAAAGGAGGAGAAAATTGAAGACACTGACTCTACTATCACTGTGCATAGCAGATGGGAGAGCTCTGAGGAATCAGATGACGATGACGATGACGAATAGCATATCTTTTACAGATCGTTGTAATTATGTAGACCACACTGTTCTCAGGAGGAAAAAAAAATACTGAATCACAGATTTCTTTTCAAGGACATTTTTAGTTCACAAGTAATAGTGCTGCATTGTTTTTTTGTTTGTTTGTTTTTTTTAACCCGACATAATCTGGCTTTGACAACTTGAAAAACAAAATCTCAGAGAGAAAGAACAACTTAAAGCGGAAACAACTATGTTTTTCTATTGTATAATAATATCATTTTAAGGTAAATTGATTTTGTTACGTATTTGACCTGTTACCCGGCAAAATAAAACCAACAACAAAGTAATTACCACCATAGCAACACTTTAAAGGGACTTTTGGTAGCAAAAAACCCATGAACATTGAATCCCATCAATCAAGTTACAGTTAAATGTACACAAACATGACCTACTTGAGTACAACTGACAATCTACCATACTCAATTTATTAGACAAAACTTCACCATATCATTATTATGAACACCCTAAGATATCAAAAAAGAGGTGCAGTCAAAGGTCAGTACCATATTTTATTACAAGTATCCTAAATTCTATGACTGCCACAAACTACTCAAACAACGAGCCTAGTTAAGACTGTAGACTCGTCATTTTATCGAGAGCCGTAGCACCAGTAGTACCCTTGCGAAGGCTGGAAACTCAAGGGAAACTAAGCTACAATTCGCAAGCCAGTGGTTTTTCACAAGGTACAATTGAAGAAGCTTATTGAAGAGATCAGTCACAGAAACTTGTTTGCGTAAATATCCCTCATTATCCTACAAAGGTGCTGTAATTAATTCTCTTTAACTTTTCCCAGCAAATATTTAAAAGGAATACACCGCTGTTAATGTAATCAAGTTGCGCAGGATCTTAACTCTTCAATGAGGTCTTTCAAACACAACCCATAATTACACCCTATGATTCCCAGGGGTTGAGAGATGAATATGTAATTTCTCCTTACAAAATAGATATGCTTTTTGGCTGGAATGGTACAAGAAGAGAGAGAATCTTCTACTTAAGGAGAATTTGGCTTGGTGTGGGACCAGAATTTCAGAGTTAAGATATGAGAAAATGTATGTAACACAGAAAAGAAATTTAGGTATAGGGTCTTTGGAGTGAAACAGTTCATGCCAGCTCTCTGGAAGACTTTTTATCTTCTTTCTCTGCAACACAATATTAACATACTACCTGACAAGCCACTGGGAATTTCAAAAATTCCTATCACTGTTAAAGTTTTTATTACACTTTTCTGTGCGAATTTTGCAAATGTCTGCTAAGACTTTAAGATCAAGTAGGTTTTCCTTAGATCAACAGACCCAGTCCTTTTCTACTTAAATTTGATATATAAAAAGTTAGTAAAACAAATGGAATGTAGGGAGGGCTGAGTTTACACAAAGCACAGACAAGATGAACAAACATAACTATTGCCACAAAAATCTTACACCACATATTATCATTATCAGCTACTCTCACTATTTCTCATATTACAACAAGAGTTTGTCACCTTACGTTACAAACAAATTGGTCAATTTTTTTTTTTGCATGCAAAGTTAAATCACTACTACATATTAAAGGCAAGAGTGTGTACATTTACTATTAATGTTGCACAGGGCAGTTTGTTGATCTTGCTTGTGTAACATTACCCACATTCTAGTTTGCACTTTGTTCATTGTTCATTTATACATGATTTGTATAAGAGGGGATTTCTGAAGAGTAACTATTTACAGCAACCACTTTCTCGTGGTTCATTCTGCTCCCTGAGGTCAACACCTCTGGGCTGTCGTCCACCAGCTGCAGGCCCTGCTGCTGTGGTGTCACTCTTGGGCAATTTCTTTGCTATAATGAAAAATTTCAATGATACCACTACTGATTACTTCTTTAATTAAAACTACACCAAAATTCTCATGATTGGTTATGACCAGACCAATTTGAGCACTGATAAGACAGTGTATGCATCATGCTTGTAATTAAACAATGTAATAGGACAGTAAAAGGGACAGTTAACAGGTCATGCCCATGTAAGCAGACAGAACACGTTATGTATGTGCACTGTTTTCTTGCATTTCGCTGAGTTATCTGTTGTTCTTTTTTATGAAAATGTAAAACTGATGTCTAGTTTTTTCCTCAAATTTTGTCATAATTTTGATTGACTGGTACCTGGACTTCACATCGTCCAATTCTGTTTGTAATCATACTCGTAATTAACAAATTAAACTCCCACTTTGCAGTTGTCCAATTTTGTTAATCACTTGTATGATTACAGACCGAATTGGACTCCAATTGGTCCTATTACCACTACAAATATAACAGGGACAGAAGACATTTCACTGCTACTCTATACTATCCTTCTGCTAATTCATTTTCAAATGGAAAGCTTGTGTTCCACAGTTAAATTTGAAAATAAAGTCAAAAACCAAAAAACAATCAATGATGTGCCCTTCTTTAGCCACGGATATAAGTGTTAAAACACACAAGCAGGTCGCTTGACGAGAAAATGAAAAACTCACCTATTGCTAAGAAGATATCATTCACATTCATGGCAGTCTTTGCTGAAGTTTCCATGAATAGAAGACCATTATCCTCTGCATATGACTGAGCATCCTAATCAGCAGAACAAATTCAAATGTTAAAGGGGGTAAGTAAGAAACTGTGGTGCTGCATCAGTGGGAGAGTACAACAGGTAATTTAGTGTTAACTGAGTTGAAAACATAAATTGGCCAACGTAAAGTGTTTAAAGGCTGACATTTCAAGTGTTGCTGATGAAGGGCTAACGCTCGAAACACCGGCCTTTAAACTCTTTACAGTGGCCAATTTATGTTTTCAACTCAGTTGTTAACACTAAATTATCTGTTAAATTTAACCCTTTCACTGCTCCACTTCTAAGGATTGATCAATAAATCACATAAACAACGATCTATATACCTCATACTCAACCATCCTCTTGCTTGAAAGGTCTGCCTTATTGCCAGCAAGTGCTATGACTATATTAGGGCTGGCCTGTCTCTGAAGCTCTTTCACCCATGTTTTTGCCCGGCCAAAAGTGTCTTGGTTTGTGATGTCATAAACAACAATTGCTGCCTGTGCTCCCCTGTAGTACATTGGAGCTAAGCTGTGATACCTTTCTTGACCTGCTGTGTCCCAGATCTCAAACTTGACTGTGGTGTCATCCAGACACACTGTCTGTGTTAAAAATGCAGCTGAAAATACAGAAGAAATATCAATCAGTTGAAAATTTTTACCATCCCATTTCACACAGCAAAAAATTCCAAGCTACTCACCTCCAATTGTGCTTTCTTGATACTCATGAAACTGCCCTTTGACAAATCTCAGAACCAAACTTGATTTTCCAACAGCAGATTCACCTGTGAGATCCAAGATAACATTGTAAGCAGGTTACACAAAAATTGTCATGTAAAATTATCAAAAGAGAACTCAGTTAACATTAAGTTTTGTAAATATAACTTTATTTTTCTGATTAAATCAAAATCAAATTACTGCTTCATTAGAAATCAAACACACAAAAACATGAAATCATGCACCTCATTTTGTCAAAAATGATGCAATGTCCTCTTTCACTCAAGGCAATTGATCTATACAAAAGTGGCTTTTGACAGAGCTGTTGTTTTCCTTTCTCCTCTCAGTTCAGATAAGGTATAGTGTACATGTATAACCAAACTGAGTGCAATTCATGGAGAGAGGAGCCCAGATATAGTTGCTCATTAAAAATTTCAAGTGAGGGTTGTCAAAATAAGCTGGCACATGATGCATTTCAAAGTTTACTCTGAAAAATGCACCAGCTATTTTGAACACTTTAGGGCCTCAGCAGCCTCCAAGCCCTTACCTGTGGAAGGGCCTGTGATCCTTAATGTGGCCTACTTTATATCACAGTCCAGTTACTCAAAATCTTTTTGACAGCTCTGCAAGAGGAGCTGCCTTTAAAAGGTTTAAACAACAAACTCAACAGGATCCAAGATTTTTTTATCATTGTTTGGACTACACAACTATGTCTTTCAAAATTGTCCATTACAGCAGTATGAAAGATATATGTCACATGTAAACCAGGTAGAGTTCTTTGCAGATCCAATAACACACTGACATTAAACTGTGTCAAAATAATTCTTACCTAAAAGTACCAACTTAAACTGGCATATTTTTCCTTGTACAGCTCCATTGGGGCGCTGTGCCGTTCCCCTCGCAGCCATTGAAAGTCCTTAAATGTCCAACTGTTCTAGGTGTAAAAGCTTTACGATTCCAGTTTAAAATGTGGATTTATCGAAGATCAAACCTATAAGTGTCAATACATAATCTTCTAAGGGAGTAATCCTGTAAACGGCCCTCTTAAAAAAATTATAAAAGAGAAAAGTTTGGTAAAGAATTATTACAAGGAGAATATACAATATCATGGCTCTTTGTCAAATTCTGCTAACTTGAACCAGAAAGCTAGGAAATATTAGATTCCAGAGGATAACCTTGGTCTATAAACTTGTGTACAAAATATCTCCTGGGCTTTGAATTTATCTTCAAAATATCAGTCTTAAGAAACAATTCTTTTGATCAGAATGAATGAAAATCTCTTGGGACTGGTAAGGGTGATCACAAAACAGTTGACATAGCAAACAGTGACAAGGCAAAATTCAAACGACACTTTCTACTATCAAGACATTGCAGGATAGTTAAGAAAACTGGGAAAAATAACAGCCAAAATGATTCACTGCCCTGGGTAACATTATCATCTCAACAGAACTTTTTCCAAGCAATCAACTTTTCTAAATGTATGTTTGAGGCTTGTATTTACATAACGAATTAAGACTGCATGGTTAACGAATATGTTAACGAATATATTAACGAATATATTAAGCTTTGTAGTTTGGAACGTACAACATTTAAATTCGAATAAACTACGAGACAGACTTGTAATACAAAAGGAATGTTCTAGGCCACAAAAAAAGATGCAAGACGTCGGATTAAAAATAATATTACGAAATACAGTGCAAGTAAGCTCAGCTTAATTGAACTCAATGTTAAATATTCCATTACATATTGCCAAAACACGGTGTATCTCGCACCGTTGACGATGAAATAATTTTTATCGCAGCCTTACGTAATTAAGATATTTTGGAAACAGAAAAATTTACTTAAGGGCGTTATGTCGAAAAATTTGCATGTTGTTCAACTAAACGCACAAAGTGCGACGGGGCATAGCCGGTTCAAGTTCCACTCGGGAGCTTGTAACACCTCAACTGCGCGAAGTTTACTTTAGCACAGCTCTTAATCCGAAATCCTGGCAGCTAAGGATAGCAGCGTAATGCAGGATGATTCAAATTTTTTAATACAAACAAAAGAAAATTTCCATGCCAGGAAAACAACATTAGTTTCTCAAATAAGGAAAGTTGTTGATATAACTATGTGACACGAAATACATGACACAAATGGTGGTTTCACGACTACTTCCATCTGCGAAAGAAAAATTGTAATACAGAGCTCTCGAGTTGAAACAGAACATAATTATGATGAGCAAAATCCGCTCAAAAAAAAAGCGTTCGAGCATGACCAAATGCAAAAATTAAACGTCATTCTCATAAATATACGTAAAGATGAGTCAAACGTTCGTGAATTTCCGGTAAGGTTAGCTTCAGACGAAACGCCGAAATTGTCACTGACATCCCGAACAAGGTAATCAAAATAATCCGCAGTTCTTTCTCAAGCACAAAGAGCTGTTAGGGAATAATAACAAGAAAATCTTACAACCATCTTGTCGATTTAAACGTGTCAGAGATACAAATATGGCGGCGATGTAAAATACGCATCGACTAACTTCCTTCCGAATTTCCAACAAAATAAAGCAGTACAAGGCAAAATCTGGCTTACACACCAGCACAGACCTTCTAACAACGCTATGAACTTACCTTTAATTAAAGTTCCGAGCGATTAGATGCGATGAATTCGGTAAAAATAGGCTGATATCACACCAAAGTACAAGTTTCAGTTCAGAACAAGACCACAATGACCCGCGTGACTACAGAAGCCCCTGAGACTACAACTCAATTCCAGTCCACCCCACATTTGGAACAAAAACATTACGTCATCTTTTACTAACTTTGGTCGCTTTTAACCAGACGGTTCATTTCACCGCGTGAGAAAGTAGCTTTAACAGCATTTCTGCTAATTCCACAAAAAAAATGCGAGGGAACGCCTCAGTCAATGATATTTTTCCAAGTCCACTATATCAAAAAAATAAAAGTGAATACCAAATTTTGGTATCTTTCGCGTCGTGGTCCTCACGAGATTTAGACGTAACACCTCTTATGTTTCTCCGTGTGAAGGAAGTGGCGTATTCATATTACTTATATTTGTTAAGGCGTTGACAAACAAATTTAGGGATTTGTCCCCGAAGTTTCGATTTCGATATCGGACACTGATAAAAGCAACTCCACTCCCAAAAAACTTTTACAAAAAAAATTTGTGTGGTGTGAAAATCATGGTTTGAATCTAAGTGGGCTTAAATTGATCTTCAAAAATAACAAGTCCTTTACGAAAAAATCCCGAAAATAAAATAACCTTTAATAAAATACAACAAAAATGGAGATTACATAGGGAAAGGGTTTCGTTCGAACGACTGGCTAACGTTCGAAACGATAGCCAATTAACATTTTCAACTCATTCGATGAAATGAAATTATCTTTAAATACCCCCTGCCGACACAGCACCACAGTTTCTTTAGAAACTTACCCCTTCGAACAGGGGTGGGCTTAGGCTTTTTTGGATTGTGTTGTTGGGTAAGTCTTTTCGTACAGCCCTCTAAGGGGGGAGGGGAGGGGGGGCAAATTCAGTGTATCTGATAAAAGAAACATTTAACCAAGTTGTGTCCAAATTTAATCAACGAGATAAATCAATAACAATGGTACCGCATTTAAGCTGACGTAAAAAACTTGTTATTGATGACGAAAGTCGACAAATTGTGAATTGCAATCATAAAAAATACACATTAAATTGATGCATGTTATTATATGATACATGCGACGTAAGTCTCTCTTCCGATATCAAACCTAAATTAATTACTTTATAAAACATCCAATATCTAATTAATAGTTTAATTTCTTTTACTTGCTGTTAGCTAGCGATACAATTCCCCATAAGCAGCAACCTCTTGTATCAAGGAGTGATACTGGAGCAAGTCGCCCAGTCCTCCCTACCCCACCGTTTCACGTCCCATCGAGGCTAATCTCCCGGGTATTTTCCCCAAGCATCACTTCTCTAGATAATAATCGACTTAGCGCGAGAGTGATTAGAAATACTAAAACAATGAGAATTTTACTCTCAAACTCATAATTTCTCGATATCTGTGTCAATGGCATAACTGCTTGGTCCTTTATGACACCCAGTTGAAAATTGCTTCATGAAGATATCTCAGTGACAAAAAGTGTACCATGAAACAAGTAGCCTGATATTTTTTCAGGGTCGTTGCACTCCTATAGGCTTCGTATAAACATACGGAGATTCCAATTGATGCAAAACCGCGTTAAAAATTTTCAAAAGGAGAAGTATGCTCCAGAGACCATATCATTTTCATCCGCAACATTTCAAAGTGTACACGACAATCAACTAGCAAACTTAATAATACTTAATCATTTAGTTTCTGGAGCATAACTCTCTTTTAATGAAGCTCGAAGGTAAATTTCATTTGAAAATCATTTTCCTAATGTTCAAAATCAAATACAGTCCCTATATTTCAACCCACAGTTCAAAAGCAGCTCTTTTAGGTTCGTTTACAATCTAATCCTCGTCTTCGTCAGAGAGTTCGTTTACGCCCACAGATTGATCCATAGTATCAGCGGTGTCAAGTCCCATGGTTGTGTCGTCATCATCCGGGAGATATCGCTTGTTAATGGCTTCTTTAATTTGATTGTTTGCACCCTTCGGATCCAAGTCAATCGCCCACGAGAAATTCATCTGTGCCAAGTGATTTTCCCCAAGTTTTTTGTAAACCTGTAAATATCAATGAGGAAAGGCACGCATTTTAAGAGAATAAAATTAATTTTGTGTGGTTGAACAAACCAGAGGCAGTGATGAGAGCGACCAATCAGAACAGAGGAAAATGTCACGTGTAGCATAGAACCCAAAGTAAAAACAAGCAATCATCTAGAGCGCGGGAAAACACCCATGAACACTAAAGTGAACATCGGTTTGAGTCTTGCATCTGATTGGTCGCGAGAGTGACGGAGGTTTTCTAAATCAATCATAGAGCAAAGAAAACTTACGGATATCAATCGAAAATTGCGGTGTAAGCGGCGATAAACTTGTCATAAAATTAATTAAATTACACTGTACATTAAACCAAAACAAATTGCGATTGGAATAAAATGGTGAAATTGCTAATAAAAGTAACTTACCTTGCTAAGTAAAAAGTAAACTAAAGCTTCTCGAGGCACAATTTTCCTTAATTCCTCGAGTTCTTCCAGCGCCTCCTGACGAGAAGTACAGAACGTAAAAGATGTTAAGGCAAACAGAAAATGACTAAGGGTGTTTCTACTCTACTTACCTAATCAACGCAGCTGTTTTAAAACACATTTGAGACATAGAGATTCGAGAACGAGTATAAAACTTTCCCGTACCATACATCCAGTTGTGATAAATTAGGTACGCGCGAAACTGCCTCATCTTGGCGGGAAAAAAACGCAACAGCCGTCAGTATCACAGGAAGAGTTTTTTTTTGCAAAAATAGCACAGCGCAAAACAAAACTAGTGATATGATTTTTATCATAAAGGCCTCATTTATGTAAGATACCGATACTTGTGTAAACTTGGCTGCTAGTGGAGAGCAAAACAGTAGCTTTGCAAACAATACATTCCCGCACTTTTCGCTTAGAACTTGAAATCAAATCTTGCACTAGTTGTCGACCACGTCCTAAAATCAAAGGCGACGAAGAACTGCTCCATACCTTATGTTTATCCATTGAGAATAAAATTGAAGCGCGATGAAACTTGCACAGCGGATTCTTCGGATCAATATTCATGGCTTTGTTGATGGTAACAAGCGCGGCATCGGATTTCTTCATTGCGTGTTGCACCTGCGCGAGATATAGGAAAATTATCTTTCAGGCTGTCGGTCAGTTAGCCTACGAGCAGGTACTCGTTGACCCTTTAATCACTACGAGTGACTAGCATCTAATTTCTCCTTACAATATCACCCCTAAATCTAGCATTAATGTAATAAGGTTAGAGGAAATGATCACCAACTAAAGGAACTCTTGATTGTTAGACAAATTCTCCATATCAGCACCTTAGTAAATAAACAGAGAACAGTGTGGAGAATCGGAATATTGATGTTAGTGTGTATAAGGCCTTGAGCAACGTGAGCCGGTGAGAGGTCTGCAAGGGACCTGGCACTAATTACTAGTACCAGACCTCTGGTAAAGCTCCCCGCAACTCGTCTCAAATGTTCCCGAAGGCGGAAAATGTGCGCTCTGAAGCGCTAAAAATGAAAACGTGCTACCTGTCTATCGGTCAGTCGAGACAAGCGGTACAACGGGCGAACGACGTTTGGGGCTTTGTTCGGGGAAAAGTCAGCCCGCTTTTTCGCATGTCTCTGCCGTCCACAATGGCACTGACTGGAAACATTATCATTTATTTACAATTAGACATAGTTAGTTAGAGGTCTGTAAATTTTCAAGTTTGTTTCTCCTTAACCTTCTTCACCCAAAGGGTTCTTTTAACTAGTTTGTTCACTAAAACCTACCAATTTTAACTACAGCAATTGCGGCGATCCCGCCTCCGAGGGTTTAGTCAACTTACCACTCCGACATGACAGTACAGCACAGAACTTGATGGGTTTATTGACAAAGCTTTTCTAAAATGGATTTCAGCTAAGTTAAACTTCTCCTGTTTGTAATATATCATACCAATACCATACCTAGAAAACAGAGAAAAAAAAATTATTACATAGCCAACGCCAAAGCCACTTCTAGCTTGGACAAGTTCAAGGCCCTCAAGGAAAAAAAACTCATGGTTTCCCTAGAGTTCAGGTAAAGTCTTTCTTGACAGATGCCTCTATAAGACAGGTATCTCTATAAATTGAACACTTCGAGACAACCCTTAAGGTATAATTCTTCAGTTCTTCACATTTGGAGCTAATTTCTTAAAGGAGTCCATCTAAATGAGAGTTCACTGCAATGAACTGATTGGTTGAGAAAAATCAAGCCACCTTCACTATTGACCAATCAGAAGTAAAACCGGAACCAATCGCGTTTTCCCGGCAACATGTTTGTTTTTTCGATTGAGTTCTTATTGGCTCCTTGTCATCACTAAGGCCAATCACGAAAAAGGAAAATATAGAAGGGGCCATTCAGAAATCAGGGCAAAAAGAAATACACTACAGGAAGCGCGGGAAAACGCGAGTGACCAAAGTCACGATTGGCTCAAATTTTGCATCTGACTGGTTGCGAAGAGATCGGGAATTTTCTTGACTAATCACAGAGCGAGGTAAACGAAACCGACGCAGTCTCAGATCACTTTCGACACTCAGCTAATAATTGCTACACAAGCTGGGCAACTAACTTACCATGCATTATAGTGCCGCGAATCTGTCCTGACAGCCTGGCGGAAACACGACATGGCTCGATCAAGTTCTTCCGTGAGAACGTACTCGTGTCCCAGCAGCGTGTAAGCGTAAGTAAAAGTTGGGTTGACCTGAACGGCGCGCTGGAAAAACTTGATGGCAGTATCATGTTCTTTTTGTAGACTAAAGCAATTGCCGGTAGCGCACCAAGCCTGAGGAGAAAAAATAAACACTCGTACAATTACATCATCCGGTTGAGAACGTACATTAGCAGGATGAAATGAGTAAGTTGTTCGCATTCCAACGCGAGCTTAAAAAAAATCCTTACCTGAGGGGAGGTACGGTCAGTTTCTACCAATTCTTGCGCCAGAGCCGAGAGGGACACCTCATTTTGTAAATGCCATAATGTCGTGGAATAGATTTCCATTCCTGGAGGATAAATAGATATGCATAAGTGATTTAGGTATTTTCTTCTCTTTTGACGGAAAATATGTGTTGGAAAGGACACGATCAAACTTATTTACCTTCAATTCTGTACGGTTCTAGTTGTCTCACTTTGGCAAAAACTTTCTCAGCCTGCAATAAGAGTCAGGTTGATTGTCAATAATAATAATAACAATAATAATAATAATGATAATAATAATAATAAATGCTTCTTATGAAGTATATCAAAAGCTTGTCACACAGAGCAGAAATTTTTCTGGTGTCTTAATAAATCCTACACCTCAGGCAAAGGAAATGTAGAGAGATGTATAGAGCATAGATTGATAAACAAATTCTCCTCGTCAGTGCCAAAGAAACAGTACAAAGAAGAGTATGGAGAATGTGGATATTGATGTTAGGGTGCAGAGGGTTGGCAAATTAACATGGAATTGAATAACAGCCAGAAGAAAGATTTTAAAATCAAGAAATAACTTCATACCAGCTGATACTCCGCCAGTTCAAAGTGGGTCCGGCCAACTTGAGTCAACACCCATCCTGTGTTGTAATGGTGCGGTGCCAATGACGAAAAGGCATTCAATGCCTGCTTGCAGTCATAGGAACTAAGATGCACATATGCCTGTCCTATTTGCTTCAAAAGTGCCATTAACCCATCTAAAATCCAAAAAAGTAAAAAAAATTAGTAAGAATGCAATGCATAGTTTGAAATCATTTTACTGAGCTGTATTTTCTTGGATCAATATCAATATCAGAACGATTGTGTACCTACCCCTCCCCTAAACCAACATTAACTCTAACTTGTAATCAGTTAACTGTTGTTGGGTCAGGGGAGGGGTAAGTGGGCAGTTGCTTACATGTTGATATTGATTTGACTTCTTCAAGGTTACTTTATATTTACATATAAAACACAAAACAATTTTGATGCAATGTGTGTTATTCTATAATTTAAAAGTAGCTGGTTAGAGTCTAATGCAAATAATTACAAAGAATTTCCTCCAACTTCAAGCTTAATACATCCCTCAATTTCTAACATAAAGAACCAGCAATTCACATGTATACTTTCCATTCAAATAAAATTTCCTTAGGCAGAGCTCAGCAGTCAATGAAGACAGTTTATGGGTACAGATTACTTACCCATACCACCCTGGACAGGTGATAACTTTGCCTGACCCCTCCCTTCATTGCTTTGTTGAGTAGATGACCCTTCTTGGATCACATTCTCAACACAAGGAGCTAATGGCTGAGGAGTAGAACTTCTGGTTTGCCGCCGAGTCTGAAATAAAATACTTCTGTATTTTCAAAATTTCCAATTCATTTTCAAGTCTACTTGAATGAACCCAGGTTCTCCAAAGGTTTCTTTGCAGCCAGACAAAAATTGTTTAAAAAATATGATAATAATAATAATAATAATAATAATGAATAACTAGTTGGCACAAGCTATCTAAAACTTATTTAAGATCAAGACTAGTATTCAACTGTTTGTCAAAATAAAGTGGCCACTGCTTCAAAAAAAGGATGACCAACTCAAATGGCAGCTGCTTGAGTACCTAGAGAATGCTGTTGAACAAACATTTAACCCTTTATGCCCAAACATCAGTATGCATATTCTCCTTTCTGTCCTCTATATATTTCCAAATGTCCTGAAAAGGAGAATTTGTTTCACAATCAAGAGCTTCTCTAGTTGGTGATCTTTTCCTTTATTCTTCTGACCTTAATGTGTGATTCAGGGATGAAATTGTAAGGAGAAATTAGATGCTTGTCACTCTCGGGGGTCAAAGAAATCACTGAGGAGAAATCTTTATTTGCCAAACAACCTTTACTTTATTAAGAATGAATTATGAATGGCTTGCATATTTTCACTTGGTGGTAGAATTGGTTTTAACCCTACCTTTCTCACAACATTACTAACAGCAGTTCTATGTGAAGGAGACGCTACTCTTGCACTCTTTGGTCTTCGGTCCTGCAAGAAATTGAAAGAAAGTCCAGCAAATAGTCAGTTATTCAGTTCCCTTGAAATTGCTCTCCTGATCATCATTACAACTCTCGTAACAATCTTACTCTCTTAACCCTTAAACTCTTGAGATCTAACTGTGAATTCTCACCTCTAGTTGCTGCACATTTCTTTGTAAATTAGTGACAAGAATTTGGTGTTAAACCAAGATAACAACTTTTACCTGATAAGTTTGAGTATTATCAATGCCTGTTGGCTGGATAATGTATAAATATTTTCAGTAAAAGTTACAAGTTGATCACTTGTGGGAGTTCTTCTGATCATTTGTTAAACCCTCAAAATAACCCTATCCTTTAACATCCTATGCCACAAGGAGACTTGCTTACTTTATTGGTTGAATCAAAATTGCCGACAGAGCTGTTACTAGAAGACAGTGTAAAGAGTCGCGAACTCCGCCGTACACTGGGAGCATTTGAAGAAAAGCTCTGATGTCCAGTGCCATGAGGGGAAGACGTGAACATTGTTGATGGAGAGTGCATGCTATGAACACTAGATGTGATAGCCATCACCGGTGTGCATGAAGAATCATTTCTTCTGTTACCACCCTGAAAAGAAAGAACTTCAGACTGAACACTTCCAATTGTGCAAAATTGAAGGAGACCTTACATTATTTTTTTGGGGAGGCGTGGTGGCCTCATGGTTAATGCGCTAGACTCCGGATCAGGTGGTCTGGATTTGAGCCCAGGTCGGGGTCATTGTGTTGTGTTCTTAGGCAAGACACTTTACTCTCACAGTGCTTCTCTTCACCCAGGTGTACAAATGGGTACCAGCAAATGTGCTGGGAGTAACCCTGCGATAGACCAGCATCCCATCCAGGGGGGAGTAGCAATACTCCTAGCCGCTTCATGCTAAGAAAACCAGAGTTAAGCACCCACCCCATGGGCCACTTAAGCCCGTATAAAGGCTATTTTTCTACATTATTTTGAACCATAATGAATTAATCATAATTTATTCTGTAACTTAAAAGAGGAAAGGTGAATGTTCTCTCTAATATTTGCCTTAAATTTGTTCAATCTCAACTACAATTGTAGAGTTGACTTAGTTTCTTTTTACCTTAACCAAAACTCTCTCACCATTAGGGATTCTCCTTGAAGTCAAAACATCTTACTAAGAGAAACTGGATCTACTCTACAATATTGCAAAATGTCATCATCAGTGGGTGTGAATATGGTTCAAACCTTTTTCATAGGTGCTTTAGGGGCGTGTCCTTCACCAACAACTGGAGATGGAGTAATAAATGACACAGAATTCTGGTCATTTGTGGGTGTATCTGATGCCAGCATTCCAAAACTAGAACCCAATTGAAAGTAGACTGTCATGTAAGGTGTACAGTTTCTTATAGAACTTTCCCAGCCTCTGATATCTTTTTAAAAATATGCATATACACATTTATGTAGCAGTTCTTTGCTTAGTTAAACATTTCTTTGTCTTCTATAGGTTTGAGATGCCTTGACCTGTTAAGCCCTGCCAAACACTCACTCTACCTGAGAGGATAAATGTAGACCAGCAGACTGCTACCAGGGGGGAGTAACTTAAAAAGGACTGGCATCTCATCAAGGGGGGAGTAGAACTAATACTACTTGTGGCTTCTCATTAAAAAAACTATTATGAGCTCCTGCTGTTATGAGCTACTTGGCCTCAAGGACTTAAGATACATGTACATCTGTACACTTTTTCTTGTCTGATAGTAACATTAAAGCAAAGGAAAAACTTAATTCTGTGGCCATCAATCACTGGTTGCCTAAGTGATGATTGAGCTACAGATTTTATAGCCAAAAGTCATTCTAGTCGCCATCACAACCAAAATTGTTATAGCTTGAAGCATGAAACATGATTCTAAATTGTTCCACTCACAGTCATACCTTGGAGTTAAGGGACTCGCTGACTGCGCAGCTCCTAACAGATTCCTTCCAACCTTCTGACGCATTCTTTTTTCACTGACACTAACAGCAGATGATGGCACGGTGAAACTGCTACCAGACATATCTAGAGAGCCAGATCTGGATGAAATTAACATGCTAATGTTCTGCAGAGTTTTGTTGTGTGAGGGGTCGAGATTTTCGGAGGATACTGTGTCAACATTTCGTCGCTGATTGTCTGATGGACTTGTTGTATCCATGGTAACAGTGGGGGATCCTATTGTCATATGTTCTCTGTTTGAAATGAAAGATGTGATTTTGGGACAAGAAGATGATTTAAAATAATCTGCTGCATCTGGCTTCTCTCCTAATTGAAAAAAATATCAAACATAGATCAGTTATAATGGCAACTGAAGGAATGGTTAAACCCTTCACACCCTAACATCAGTATGTAAATTCTCCACACTGTCCTATTCACATTTCCAAAGGTGCTGACAAAGAGAATTTGTTTAACAATCAAGAGCTTCTCTATTTAGTGATAATTTTCTTTCTTCTTGTGACCAGAATGTACAATTTAGGGATGATATTGTGAGGAGAAATTAGATGCTGGTCACTTTTAGGGGTCAACATGCTAAAATTTAATTGCATGAAACAAAGGTTCCTTATAAAACAGGCATTTTGGTGGAAATTTGATTTTTGAAGAATTATCTCCACCTCTCCCAATTTCTTAACACAGTCTACAAAAAAAACTGTTGGAAATTTGGAGGTGGTTTCCTAAATATGTTTATTGCCGAGGTAGAGAAAAGGTTTCGCAGAATACACTTTACTACAGGGTTTCAGCTTGTTCCGATCCAATGGAAAATGAAAAAGAAGAGTTTGTATAGGAGAAAAACCTATCAGAAATTACCATATATACTTACAGCACATACCTAGCTGACATAGATTCTCAAAGGAGCTCCATAAAAATGGATTATACTTCAAACTACTTTTAAAGCATTCTGCCGCTCTTGAAAACTGTTCAGATTTCCTAAAATAAGGATAAAACTTACTTAGTGAGTCAAAGAAACAAAAACACTTTTGGAAATGCATGTCACAAAAAAAATTACTTCAAGATGAAAAAACAAAAAACAAAAATAATCATAACAGAAAATACCTGCATATTTGCCCCAAGAGAGCCAGTCCATAACCTGCCGCAGAACCAAACTCAGAAGCAATGGTCTCTAGAGGTTTGCTGTTTGTCAGGCATCCTCCAGTCAGGGCCATTTCACCTTCTGCCAGTCTATAAAGCCAGGAAAGATCACAAAGAAGCCAAATGAACATATAATATCTTTTAGTAATTTGAACCAGCTACTACCTAATGTCATACCAGGTTACCAGATGGATTTTTCAATAGGGGATAGTAAACAGTTTGAAGCCAAGACTATCAGGTGATTGTTCAGGTAATCACATCTCAGAGGGTTTAAACTTTCCAAGTTATTCAGGAAAGTATGCCTCCCAATCCCTTAAAAGGGCATGTAAGCAAGCACAATACTCAACTTTGCCTATACTACATCCAAATGAATGCTGGTATTGGCCAACCCTGTACCAGATATGTCAGGGGGTCACTTTCACATTCCCACATATATCAATGATCTCCTCAACCCATCATGGAATGAAAAAGGTTCGCAAACATACAACCTTAAAAGAATTTGCCCAGTTTTTTAAGCTCTGCATCTCACACAACAACAACAAAGATTGAGGCCATGCAAAACTTGCCCCTTGAGGGACCTGGCACAGCATCAGCTAATCTGCACATTCATTCTGACCCAGTATCAGCAAAGTTGCATATTAGAGTCAGCTACTTACTAAGTTCAGGTAATCTATTATGCATTCTAATGACAACCCTGAGAGTGCACTATCATTCAGTTATATGTAATGGTTATAGGACAGAGTTAAGTCCAATTTGGTCTGTAATCATACAAGTGATTAACAAAATCAGACAACCACAAAGCATGAGTCCAATTTGTTAATCACAAGTATAATTACAGGCAGAATTGGATGACACAAAGTCCTGTTACCAATTAATCCTAACCATTATAATTTCAGAACAAAGAACATATACATTTAGGACAAACATCTCTAGTAGAGACTATGTCTAGAATAAAAAAATTGAAAATTTCCCATTTTTTTTTTCTCAGGGTAAGTGGTTGTTGCAATGGTTATTGTGATCAATTCTGTGATTGAGAGATTTAGCTGAGTGGGCTTAGTATGATTGGTTGCTTCCACTGTCCGATTACAGCCAGCTGTCCAATTACAACTATACAGGGTGATTAGTGAGACACAAAGCAGCTGATGCACCAATTGCATTTGAGGAAATTGTAATGGTTATGATGAGACTTGTTAGAGACCAGGTTTTCACCAAGAAATGAAATAGCATGGGAATTGTGTGATTCAATGGGAGAATATTTCCAAGTTGGAGAATAAAAAATAGCTCAGATCTTTAAAATTAAAATTAAGAATTTTTCAATCTTCAATGCCTGAGAGGACACATACTTGTCTAATTCCATGCAGCATTTTGCAAAAAGAAATCGACAGAGTGGAGTTGGACAGCCTTTGCTTTGGAGCAAAGAGTATGCTCTCTTACAGTAACCAGCTTGATAAAAACATGTTGCCAGAAGGTACAAAGTATCGTCAGAGCCAACTGAAACAAAATGAATTATGCAGAGTATTAACTCATATTACTACTAGTGAATTTATGCTAAATCTAAAACTATGCAGCTGTGTTTGTGTTCACAACTAAATTGAATAAATCAAGTTTTGACCTACAGATGATTAGAAAGTGAAGATGCAACCTTCGCAGCTAAGCTGCAATTGAAGGAACTGCAGGAAAGCAGCCTGAATAATAATTTAGGCTTGGGTATTACTTCTAAATGACCTGCAAACCCACATGCTAGGAGTAAAGAAAATAGCAGTGGGTTCTTCATTCACCCAAAAGAAATTTGACCAGAAGTACAGAAATTCAATTACATTTTCATCTGTGGATTATAAACAGGAATTTTTTAGTGCTATGTGCTATTTTTCAAGGCAAAAGATGGCTTTAGCCTTTTAAGTCTGAAGAACACTTTGGTACACAACAATTTAACCCTTCAACTTCCAAGATCTGATTGTTAATTCTCCCCTCTTGCTGCTGCACATTTCCTTGTAAATAAGTTACAAGAATTTGGTGTCAAATCAAGATAACAACCTTAACCTGATAAGTTTGAATATTCTCATGACCTGTTTGCTGAATAATGTTTAGATATTACAGGGAGAAATTACTTGTTAATCACTCCTCAGAGTTAAAGGGTTAACAGGGCTGTCAGTTATTTTGAAAGTAGACAGCAAATAGAAAAATAGGAAGGTAACAGGTTCTTAATTTTTAAGCCTGTGGATAAAACCCAAAAATCTAAATACCGTATATTAATAACTTGTTAGGCTAACAATCTTTCGTTACCTTCTGCAAAAAGTCGTTCAGCAAGGAAGATTGCATCTTCATAGGCATAATGACCCAAAGCATGCCATATAGATGCCTAAAATAAAATCATAAAATTAAATAGTTATCAAGAGAAAATCAAATCTTCTATAAATTCATCTTGAGAAACTTAATTTTCCTAGGTTTGCTTGGTACAAGTGCGGCTGGAGTAGCAGATGTAGTGAATGACAATAAAATTTTTACCTTAGCCTCCAAATTAGTATATAATGCATTTCTGAGTGAATAAGTGCAAATTTTACAAGGGGCAAGTTCCTTAAGAGACTGTGGTGCTGCGTAGATGAGGGGTATTTCAAGATTATTTGGTTTATCAACTAAGTTGAAAATGTAAATTTATCACCATAAACTTTAGAAATGCTTTTCATTGGCCAAATTACATTATGAACTCAGTTAATAAAACCAAATCATCTTGTAGTACAAATTCTACTCAGTTTCAAAACGAACTTGCTATTGTACCTTCTACTACCACAAATCCTTATCTACTGTGAGTATCTTTTATGTGGTGTGGAGGCACTTTTGGATACTACTCATCTACTCAAGTTTATTGTTGATCACATTTCTCTTCTAAAAAACTGTTCGCACAGAAAGGTGGCAGATAAAAAATGTTTGGGGAACACTGGACATCAGCTGCACATAGGATAATAAATAAAGAAAAAATATTATTTGTTTCTTTTTCCGAAGCTGCTACCACTGTTGAAATTGACATCAAATATTAGAAAAATACCCAAAATGGACGATTTCAATTGAATTTCAAAGCCTTATTCAAATTTTTAGTGGTCGTTTCTTAGGTACAAAAGGTAAATGAACTCCAGTCGTAATGTAATTTACATCGATCGGCCAAGTCTGTCTGCTAAAAAATTTCTTTGGGCGAATCAAATAGCGCCTGAAAATTTTTCTATTAGCTAATCACCTTTTAGACTTATTTTCCAAAACAGTCAAAGGAAAAGATCATTTTCGCTTCGAAACGTACACACTCGCTGATAAGTTATTTATCCCGCGCCCGAAACAAATTATGTGCCGTAAATTCCGTAAACAAATTAAAGCACAAAGGACTACTGCACGAGACTACATGTTAACATACCCTTATCGGTTCCTCGCAGACCATAATCCATAAAAACGGAGCTTAACTTTCTAAATTTTCCGCTAAAACTCCAGTGAAACGTTGAAAACTGCTCGATTGAGCATTCCAACTTGAATTCGGCGCTGAGAAAACTGGACACAAGTGCGCATACACACTGGGACTAGACGCACAATCTGCTCGCAGGCGCAGAGCTACGAATTATTCAGGTATAATTTTTTTAATATTTTGAAGTTGGATATCTTTGAGTTGGTAAAAAACTCTGTAGAGTTTCTTGTTAAAGTCAAAGGTTCACATCTACATATCAAATAAGCCACCTTGTTTCAACGTTGTAGAGCTCAGTTTTCATTAGATTTTTAAGAGCTTCCACCGAAAATTCCCCCAGTTCACAAAATGCAAAAATGGGGGTAGGTGAAATAAGTTAGACCGAACAATTGAAGTCAGACAAAAAAAAATTGGTATGTTCTCTAAATCCAGGGTCTCAAATCGGAATCTCGAAAATAGGACGCTAGTGTCCAAAATCGGACGCTAGTGTCTAAAATCGGGCACTACCTGTAGTGTCTAAAATCCGAGTAGTCACTAAAAAAGGACTCTAGTGTGTCTAAAATCGGTCACTTTCGTCTAAAATCGGACACTAATGAATAAAAACCGACCATAGTGAGCAAAATCCAAAATCAGACACTAAACTGTCCAAAATCCAAAATCGGACACTACTGTTCAAAAGCCAAAACCAGACACTAGCCGTCCAAAATCAAAAATCGGACACTACTGTCCAAAATCCATAACCGAACACTTGAGCCTAAAATCGGACCATGCTTTCTGACATCAGACAGTTTTGTCTAAAATCGTACGCTACTGTCTTAATAGGACACTAATGTCTAAAATCGGACACTTTTGTCTAAAATCGGACAGTGCTGTCTAAAATCGGACAGTGCTGTCTAAAATCGGACACTGGTGTCTAAAATTAGATTATAGTGTCAGACTTTTAGCTCGATCAGCATCAAATCTCAAGTTAATATTTCAAGGAATGGAAAGCATTGCGACAAGCCGAAGAAGGAGACGAAGCAAATTCCTAAAAAAAAAAAAGTAAATAACTGTTACAAAAGCATACTTAACAAAAAGAGAACGGAAAAAAAGAAATACAAAGAAACGATGAAAAAAGAAAAACTTACCAATTTCAGAGTGATGATTCAGGAACTGAAATATGGCGAAAACACACAAAACGCCTAAAACTGAAGGGATATGACTCAGACACATAAAAAACTGCTTAGAGGGCGTGAAATACGGGTATCATAGCGCACCGAAATTTACATAAGGCGCAAAAAGTAACGCGTTCAAGCGAGTTTAGATCTCAAGATACTAGTGAATTCACTTTTTTTTGAGGAGACCTCACTTATCACCTTACAACCTTTATCACCTTACAACTCTTACCATGATTTGAAAAGGACAAAAAGGTTTATGATAAAAAGAGAAGCAGATCTTGGCCAACATCCGGTTTTCTTGACCTCACGCTTCACTAATTATGCCTAAATCTGATCACTAATTGAATGTTGATTTCTCAATGAGGCTCTTGTCACGACATTCGTATCACTTGGAAAGTAGGTTCTGTAGGTTCCAGTTCGAAACAAAATTTTAAAGGTTCCCTATCTATTTTTATCTCAGCTATGCTTTCTCACAGGGCTGCCTCCGGGCTTCTTGCCATTTCTAAGCGTCTAACACGAGCACTGCCAGCTCGTGCAATCGCCACCACTTCGTTCTCGTCGAAAAAATTCAACCATCCTCTGACAGTAGACGACGTGCCTAGAGCTGCAGGATTTCCTACAATGCTCCGGCTTCCTATGCAGTCTACAACTGATGGTTTGGATGCATGTTTCCTCGGAATTCCAATGGACAACGGTACTTTTGCTCATCGAACTGGAGCGCGGTATGATTGACAAAATAATTTTTTGTTCACGTATGTCCGATTCCATCTAACAAGACACAACGTTGTTGTGACATTTCGTTTAAGGAAAACTTACGGGCTTTCCTTGTAAGTAAATTAGGAAAGAATATTGAACATAGACTGTTAGTGTTTATAGAATGCAAGCAAGCTGACATCTTTATGACGCATTTCCCCTCAAAATTCAATGATTTTTTCGAGCATAATTCGTATGAAGTGGATCATTGTGTTCTTCGTCGCCTTTTGCGTGACATTTGATATGAACCTTTTTTCGGGACACGTGAAATGATTTTTGGTGGTGTGACGAGATAAGTTCCCTTAGGAAACAAAAAGTGAACGAGATTAGCCGTAAATTGGGAGTGTTTTCTCTGTTTTACAAATAGATTCCAAATTCAACAATGTTTCCTCCACCCATGATGTTATCAATAAACTTTTTCCAAACCTTAGCCCCAAGCCCCTTCTCCTTACCTCCATTCCCCCGCCAGAATCACGAGCATCTACCGGCCCGGACCAAAGAAAATCTGGACTGGGAATGTAAACTTTATCATTTTCTTCTTTTTCAAGCATGGCTCCAAGACAGATCCGCTGCGAATCTTGTTTAGTACGTCCTCATAACACTCACACGGGTGCTGCACCTTACGAATCGCTGATGGTGGCCGATGTTGGCGACGTATCGGTCAATGTTTTCGACATCGAAGCCAATATTGGTATCATACACAAACACGTGGCCGGCATTATCAATAATGGATGTAAACCTTTGATTATGGGCGGAGATCATACTATCACATATCCAATTCTAAAAGCCATGAAGGTTTGCCAAATTTTTATAAGGTAGTATTTCAAAAGTGATGGTATGGCGGAGGTCCTTTGTGTTATTTCATTTTCTTCAATTTTCTGCATTCTTTACAGGAGAAATACGGCCCTGTGGGACTTGTTCATCTTGATGCTCACCCAGATACATCTAAAACTACCTTTGGAGAAAAAATCACAAACGCCACGCCATTCCGCTTGGCAACTGAAGAAGGACTACTGGACTGTGAACGAGTTGTCGTAATTGGTCTACGAGGGTCTGGGAACAGTCCGATTGACTACGAATATGGTAGAAACCTGGTAAGGACTTAATTAATCACTTCTCCTTCTGTGATTGGTTGCAAAGGCCCATGAACTGATCCAACCAATCAGACCTGAGCAAAAGTCTCATCGTCTTGCGATTGAAGCAGGTCGGCTGTAATTGCTTTGAGTTTTCATTGCGTAATAAACTTTTAAATTATTATCTTATCAGATACTCGTACCCTTCAAAAAAGTATTACGACAAAGTTTTGGAAAAAATTTATCTATTGTGGGTCTCGATCCGCTCTCAAAGCCCCAACTTGGCCACCACTTGTTAGATTGAAAAGAAGGCGTTATAACTTTTCAGGTCTTGAGAGGGGGAAGTTATTGTAAAAATTAGTACAGCATCCAAAGAGAGCTCTTCCTATGGAAAACCAAAAAAGGATACAACAACAGCCAATGAGACGGAAGAAGTATATTACAAGTACACGCACCTTACGCAAAACCAAGCACACTACCTGAAGCGCGGGAAAGCGTGAATGACTGAGGCGTGATTGGTTTTTTTAAGGCCATTTTCAACTGAGCACCGAAAGTAATTCGGGATTGCATTGGTTTTGCAATTGCCGTTTTCTCTGTGATTGGTCCAGAAAACCCGCGGCACTCTCTCAGATCAACCAATCAGGTGCAAAATGAACGCAAACACGACTTTGGTGCCCGCGTTTTCCCGCGCTTTAGGTAGTCTGTTTGTTTTTACTTTTAGTTCTCATTGGCTCTTCAGGTCGGTTATTTCCTTTCTTCTGATTGGCTGTTGCAATTACTTAACTTTGGGGTTTACGGCACTCAATTAAAAAGCGCTCGAATTTTGCATCTATTTGATTGAGAGGGTGATGGTTTTCTCGGAGTGAATTAACCCTTTAACTCCTGAGATTTCATTAGTAATTCTCCTTAGTGTCTGCCAAACAGTTCTCGCGATGTTAGTTTGGAGAATTTGGTATTGAATCAACTTCTAATCCCCTAATCGATATCTTTCTTTATTCTCATCACTTGTCTACTTGATATTGTACTGATATTGTAAGGAGAAATTCTGTCTTGGTCACTCACGGGAGTAAGAGGGTTGAGGCAAAAGTAAAGTAATCCTAGCTTGCTTTCGACAATAAATTGAACATTATTTTATCCATTCTTTTAACTACCTTTTCCCATTCTCGTAGGGTTTCAAGATAGTTCCCGCTAAGTACTGCTGGTATAAATCCATGGCGCCTTTGATGGCGCAGGTTAGAGAACTTATGGGAGATGCACCTGTTTACATCACATTTGACATCGACGCAGTAGATCCTGGTTATGCACCTGGAACAGGTCTCTATTTCTTTACCTTTAGATAGATCGTTGTCATCATGAAATAGTTCTAAAAGGAGAATTTAAAGTGAAAACAAGCAAACCGCCAAAAGCGCAGGAAAACGCGGGCGACCAAGTCGAGATTGGTGTAAGCTTTGCACCTGATTGGTTGAGAAAGTGGGGAGAGTTCTTTGTACCGATCACGGGGAAAATCCCAGATTATTTTCGAAACTCAATTGAAAATTTTTCTATGTATACGGCAAAGTGGGCGTTTTGTTTTCTGTAACTGGGCGCGATGTTTGATTGAAAACATTATCTGGCCGGGTGTACAACGGGGAGTTGGGTCGAAAAGTCTCCCAAGCGGAACGACGCGGTCGAGGGTATCCTACATCGCTACAACCAGAAGAAAAACGACTTTTGGGCGTCCATGTTTAAAATCAACTTGCGTTAAAGTCGCCAATTTTCAACTTTTCACCTCACTACTCATTTAACAACGTTTTGTTCGTCTGAGAAGCTGGTTATATGCCATATCATAGCTCCAACCAGCTGTTAATTCAGCAGTAAAACAGCATTCCCGCCTCGCTTGAATGGAACCAATAAGCAGTAATAATGACTTTAATTTGATTTCTTTAAGGAACACACGAAATTGGAGGTTTGACGTCAATTCAAGCCTTGGAGATAATCAGGGGCTGCAAAGGAATGAACATCATTGGTGGAGACTTAGTAGAGGTCTGTATTAACCCTTTACACCCTAACATCAGTATGCAAATTCTCCACACTATTCTATTAACATTTCCTAACGTGCTGACAAGGAGAATTTATTTAACAATCAAGGGCTTCTTTAGTTTTTGATCATTTCTTTTATTCTCATGTCCTAAATGTTTGTTTCAGGGGTCATATTGTAAGGAGAAATTATATGCTAGTCACTCTTAGAGTCAAAGGCTTGTTTGTCTGTGGCATCCAGTCTTTTTCCACCCCTTCTAACAAGTTCCTGTCATCAACGAGAGGGTCCATGGGGTTCCTGTTTTTTAAGTCTGTCGAGCAACAGACCGGGATTGCAGAACACCCAGCAAAGACGGTGTAAGTTTGCAATATACAATCCGACATGTGAACAGAAAAATGTCAGTTATGTTTTTGTTTGTAAACAGCACGTTGTAACACGAGATTTACGTCATATCTGCAGGTTTCGCCTATGTTTGATCTACAAGGAGCAACCTCGATCCTCGCCGCTAATTTCCTATTTGAGATGCTGTGTGTTTTGCCAGGAGTAGTCTACAAAGATCCCCCTGGATCAGATTTTGAGTTTTAAGCCTGAGAGGTTCAATTTCAGCTTTGCTGTCATGCTTGTCTCGACACGACGAGCGTGAAAAGAATCTCACAACTCTTTCGCAATCTGCGCCTTAAAGGTGCAAATTATTTTCGTCCAAAACAAAGTAGTTTAACGCTGGTTAAATATCAGTATAATATTCGAAAAATAAATAGAAATAAATGCTGAAGTACTATTATTGTAGGAAAGATTTAGCATATTCCTTTTATTTAAATATATCCGGCGGATAACATAATCCAGCTTTCGAACAAACAGGCTGGAAAAGAATGCAATTTTTATCTAATATCAATCAAAAGACAGATGTATGAATGGTTTCTTCAGTTCTCTTGGAAATTTATTTGTCTCCTATTTTTATCTGAAACCCTGTAGGAGTTTGCAAAATTTGCACGTGCAAACCACAAATAAGTCCTAAGCTGCTATTGGATGGATTGAAATTTAACCACGGGTAAATCCCTTCTACTCTAATGGTCTAAAAATCTGGGAAAAATTTCTTATAATTTCGGCTCTGAGAAGTAAGTTTTAGATCAAGCAATATCCTTCTGTTGAGATTTGTTTCCCCTCTTTTTACGCTTCTTCTGTAACTGGCATTGTGGGGGAAAATTTCCTTGTGGTCATTCCCGGGTATGAGCGGCGTAAACAATTAACTTCTGTTGAGTACGCATCAGTGGAATTAAAAGAACTCGACATGGCCCAGAATTTGCCATTTTCCATCGCTAATATACTCCGCGCAGACTTTCCCGATCCGTCACGTGTGAGCAAATTACCTCTGATTATGCAAGAGCAACCACAGAAAGAAACCTGGGAAAGTGTATTCGAAAGAAGAAGCCAGCCTCTTCGAGGTCTTCCCCTCCGCTGCGATGAAGCAGGACCCTTGGATGGGAATGGAGCATGCAGCACTCATGTGGATGGACTGGAAAGCTGTATAGAATTTCTTCAACCCGACTTCGTTGGGATCGAAGAAGAACAACAAAGTCTTTTGAATGTAGAGCTTAAAGGTAACAAGCTATCAAGGATATTTTGCAACGAAGTATTTGTATCGATAAAAATGCATTTGTAAGAATACAATCAGTAAGTGCATTATAAGTTCATTGCATTCTGTGACTTCTTTCACTTTTTACTACACAAGCTAAAAGTAAAGACCGTTGTCAGATGCCTCTGATACCCGTAAAAGAACGCAAGTCACTACAAATTCCAGAATGGTTAATGAACTTTTAACGATGAGCATTTTTATAGCAACATTTGATTTTTTCCAAGGCATTTCAAAATTGCTTTTAGGACCGTCCGTTTTGAACCATTAAATAAATGATCACGACTATTTCGACACATCATGTCCTTATATTTGCAAAGGAGGTGAAATAAACTCCGCCATGAAGAAACTTTCGACGGAAAAGGGCAAAACTTGTATATACATATTATTATTATTTCTTTTTTTTTAAAACACATCGCCTCTCACGCGAGAAAGTATTTCAGGATAACAGAGTCCATCATTAAAAAAAATTCATTAACATCTAGAGAAGATCTACCAATGTAGATAGTGATTCATAATTACAATATTTAAGGGTTCTTTTTAAAACACGCTGTTCTTCCAAACTGCAACAAGTTTTAGTTTGGCACTAGTCTGCTATTCTGCGTAACAGGTGTTAACACGAGTGAGCAGGTGAGCGAAGATTTTCGCTCGCGAGAGAGGCTGAGAAAATTCCTACCAACGTGTCTTCTCCCTCTCGCGTGTGTTACGTGTATCACACGCGAGAGGGAGAAATCAAACTAGCCCCAGCTGCGCGGGCTATTTTGAAATTTCGTCTAACTACTTTCATTTGTCATCATAGAAAACGGCACCAAGAAAAGAACGGTTCAAATTTCTTCAAGAGACTGCAAGACACAAAAATTGCCCAAAAGGAGACGCACGCGCTTCTCACAAATGCAAGTGAAGTATTTAGAAGATGCATTTTCTTGTCAACATTACCTAACCCGCGACGAAAGACGGGTGCTGGCAAATGCACTGGGGCTTAAGGAAGTACAGATCAGAAACTGGTTTCAAAACCGGAGATACCTGTTGAGGCATCAAGAAGAAAACCAGACCAAACAGGTCCTAGTGACTGTTGGACAGAGGCAACACTGTGATGTACTTGGAATGACTCACGTAAAGAAAGCTGACAAGTAGACAAGTTTTACTGATACGAGAAAAAAAGGATTTGATACAAGTCGCATTTCTGTGACTGAGACATTAGTTTGTAACTTTTTCAAAAACCTGACTTAAATGTTACAATTTTATTTCTGAGTCGTTGAAATTTGTGAAAAAGTGCAAACATGTTACGAGAGTGTAAGTTGGATTCCTGAATTAAATCGTTTTTTAAGCGACATTTTTGTATAAGTTAATCATTTCCTAGAAATTTATTGTTTGATGGTTACCATTCCAAATTTTAAGGGTCAGAGAGCTCAGGCAGAGCAAGGAAAAAGCTATAATTACTAGGGATGACATAGCACTAAACAGACAGGTAACATTACTTAGAAAACTTCTACGTCTGATTTCGGACACCTCTTTGTTTAATCCGATTTAAAAGTTTGAGAAAATTACTTTTGAACTTAGACGACCCCATCCGACTGCAAATATTCCGTTGGATGTTCCCATGATTCGGGTCAGTTCCTGCTGATTTGATATGTCCGGAAACAGGTGAGTCTAATCAGAGATATCTTGCAACTCCGGAAGGTTCCGCCTCCTTCTCGTGTAAATTCGGATGGTTATGTCAAATTTCGGATGAGTGGTGCGATATTGGAGGACTATTTTTGATTGAGAGGCTTTCGTCTAGTTTCTGACGGTTCTATCCGAAACCGAAGGGCTCTAAATAAATGATGATGACTCACTCCGACATCGGAAGATTCAGTCTGATTTTTGACGGTTTCTTTCGATATCTCCTGATTTTGGATGGGGTTGCTTGTCTAATCTTGTCTGACAGTTCCATCTAAATTTGGGTGTGGTCAATATTAGGGGGCTCCGTCTAATTTTGGACGGTTTCGTCTGATTTCGGACTGGTCGTCGTATTTTCGAACTGTGCCGTTCCGATATCAGACGGCTTCGGACCGCTGTCGGATGGTCCCGTCTGATTTCGCCTCGCGGTTGAGGTACACTGCTCGACTGACAGTTTTTATGCTGTTTGTGGCTGTTAATCAACACCTTTTTAGGTCGAGGGGACATAACTTAAAATCCATTTCCGAATACTTTGTTGTTTGTTCTTTTTCTGATTAATTATTTTTTATATGATTATTCTTTGGAAATGATATCAGGGAGGTAACGGGTGATTGTTGTCTTCAGAGAAAATCACTTAGCCGTATAAAAGCCGCTGCTCCTCCTCCTGCGGGCCTACTCGTTCCAAACGCACGCGAGAAGCAAAGACCATTTATTATGAATCGCTCAAGCCGTGTTTTGCGTTTTTTGGTTTGTTCAAACGCACCGAGGCTTCATTCCCGCAATGTCACCGTTTGCAGTCGTCTATCGAGAGATTTCAACTATCCGATGAGCCCGAACGATATGCCACGTGCCGGTGGAATAGCTTCCATGATGCGACTCCCTGTACGAGAAACTGCCGAGGGACTGAATGTTTGTTTTATTGGGATTCCCCTTGACTCTGGAACTTCAAACAGATCCGGAACTCGGTGAGGATTTTGTTGTCATTTTGCGTAGGTTTGGTGGGTGCTAAAAGTCAGTGCATAGTAAGAAGATTTCATACAAATCCTTTCTTTTGTTGAAATACAAACAGTGAAATACCCACACGCTAAAAGTGACCCCTATCCTTGTTCCAATGTCATGAGATGGGGCTGTGCTGTGTTTGAATTCACCGTTACTCGTCGAAGAAAGATTTCCATGCAACCCCAGATTCTTCTAAAACAAAGCATTTGGTTATCAGAGATAATTAATTTTCAAATGAATAAACGGGGTAAGTTTCTAAAGAAACGTTGGTGCTGCGTCGGTAGGGGAGTATGACTTGATAATTTGGCCACCGTAAGGAGTTTCTAAGCTGACGTTTCGAGGGTTAGCCCTTCGTCTTAAGCTCTGACGCGGGGGCCAATTTACATGATCAACTCAGGTGATAAAACCAAATTATTTGGTTACATAATCAATTTCAACCCACTGTTTTCTTTCATTAAATATCAGTATGTGAAATTGAAGAGTGAGGAAATCTACCAAAATCTCTGCTCTTTCCGTTCGGCCTGCTGTGCCAAAAAGCATTTATTATGATAAAGCTTTCCTGTCAAAAAAAAGAAAGATTAACTAAATGTCTGTAGTACAGCTGCCTAATCTTTAGGGCCACAGAATCTTCCACTGATCTATGATCTTAGCAAAAGAGAGAAATTTGTGGATGAGGCTCTGCAATGCCAAGATTTTTCTATTAATTTTCATTGCATTTTTAAAAGCAGAGATTTTTAAAGCTGATTTTTGGAGAAGGGTGATGAAAACTCCCATTCATCAACAAAGGGTGGTTTTAAAACTGAAAAATTCCATCGCTACCTTATAAAATTCGGAGTGATCAGTCTTAAAGAGGGAAAAATTTTTTTTTCTCTATTACATGAAATATCCATTCCACTTTCTTTAGCCTTGGCCCAAGACAAATACGAGCAGAATCATGTTTGCTTCGCCCTTACAATAATGCCACAGGAGCAGCACCATTTGAATCTCTCATGGTTGCTGATCTTGGTGACATTCCTATTAATACATACAACCTTGCTGCAACTGTGGAAATCATCCATAAACATATTGCAACAATTGCTGGTTATGGCTGTGTACCTCTAGTTTTGGGTGGTGATCACACTATTTCATATCCTATTCTTAAGGGAATCAAGGTTAGTAGAGATGTGACTGATCATTAGTGGATAAAGTTTGACAGATTTATTTGATTGAGCACCCAACCTCAAATGAGCACCCACCTTGTAGGTAGGAAAAGTTTTAAACCTTTACACACTAACATCAGTATCCAATTTCTCCCTACTCTTCTCTATACATTTCTTTTAGTCCCGACAATGAGAATTTGTTTAGCAATCAAAGCTCCCTTGGTTGGCAATCATTTCCTTTATTCTCATGATTTCAATGAATGATTCAGCTGTATTACTTTGGGGAGAATTAGATGCTGGTCACTCTTAGAGTCTGAAAGCTTAATAAGCACCCAACCTTAAATAAAACTTAATAAAAGTGACAAGTTAACTATCACCCCTCTCAACACCCCCCCTTCCCCAGAAAAACTGAAGTGCGCATCATATCTTTGGAAAAAAGGGAGAAGGAGAATCACTAATGAGATCTTGGGAGTTAAAGGGTTAAAAATTTTATTTGGCATTGATATTTTGAGCATGAGCCCTTTTTATTCATTCAGGCATAAATCAGCTGTGTGATTCCTTGATACACCCCATCCTTAGAAAAATTTGTAGATCCACCCCTGTAGCTACTCTCAAGGTTCAAAAATTTACTAAGTGCCCAGGGTGCTTAAGAAAATAAATGTGATTTTTGTAAATTACATCACCAATCATTTCCCACATGATTTCTGGTTTTTTTGTTTTGTTTACAAATAGGAAAAGCATGGACCTGTTGGTCTTGTTCATGTAGATGCTCATTCTGATACAAATGATGTCATGTTTGGGGAAAAAATTACCCATGGAACAACATTCCGCAGAGCAGTTGAGGAAGGGCTGCTGGATTGTGATCGTGTAGTACAGATTGGTTTACGAGGTTCTGGATATACTGGAAAGGATTACACTTGGGCAGAAGATCAGGTATAGGGTGGAAAAAAATGCTAATAACTATAAACTGCATAACAAAGGGAAAAAATAATTGGTTAATTTCTCAAAATAGTTGTAGCAATAGGACAAGTATGAATATTACTACTGACTTCAAATTTGTTTAAAATTTTCACATTTTGCTTTTAATTGAGGAAAACATTGAATAAGTAATTTTGTAACAAAAGTAGTAACTGGGTATCAAAATCTTGATTTCGAGATGAAATTCTTGCTACTACTAAATTGGTGATAACTTTCTCTTTGGCCAATTTGCACACAATTTTAAGTGTTAGTCATTGTTATCATCATTGTCATCCTAATCATCATTATCAACATCTCAATCATAACCCTTTAACTCCCAAGATCTGATTGTTAATTCTCCCTTTTAGCTGCTACACATTTCCTTGCAAATCAAGTATGAGAATTGAATGTTAGATCAAGATAACAACTTCTACCTGATAAGGTGGAGTTTTCTCAATACCTGTTTGCAGGATAATGTATGGATATTATAGGGAGAAGTTCCATGTTAATCACTTCTGGGAGTTGAAGAAATACAGGATCAATGTCAGTATTTGATTAGACTTATCGTCTTTTAGAAGAAAACTGAAAACTCTTATTTTTACTGGCTGCCAATGCAAAAGCTGTCTATAATCTTTTGACACTTCTGCGTATACATAGCTTTTGTTTAAATATGCATTTGTAAATAGTTTAACGTGATAACTAATAATTTAGATTTAAGAATTTCAGACTTTGTAAATGTATTTTATAGTCAGTCACTTTTATCATGAGCCTCCGGCTCGGGACATTGGGCAACCACTCCCTGTGTACTTGACGGTAAATAAATTATACTTATACTTATACTTATACTTGAGCAACTGTGTACCTACTCCTCCCCTAAAACCCAAAATTAACCCTGATCTGTCAGCAGTTAACTGTTATTAGGTTGGGGGAGGGGTAGGTGTGCATTCACTCAGATACTGACATTGATCCTGTATTACAAACAGGCATAAGAAGATTTGTGTCCACCTTGCTTCATATTAACCCTTTCACTCCCACAAGTGACCAAGACAGAATTTCTCCTTACAATATCAATATAACATCAAGCAGGCAGGTGATGAGAATAGAAAAGAATATGAATTATGGGATTATTAGTTGATCCAATACCAAATTCTCTGAACTAACATCATAAGAATAGTATGGCAGATAGTAAGGAGAATTACTAATTAGATCTTGGTAGTGAAAGGATTAAGCTTAACCCTTTACACCCTAACATCAGTATGTATATTCTCCATACTGTTCTCTGTACATTTTTAAAAGAGCTGACAAGGAGAATTTGTTCAACAATCAAGCTTTAGTTGGTGATCATATCCTTTCTTCTCATGACCTTAACAAGTGATTCAGAGGTGATAATTTAAGGAGAAATTAGATGTGGGTCACTCTTAGGAGTTAATGAGTAAAAGCTGGTTGATCCTGCAGGGTTTTCGGTTGGTGTCTGCAAAGGATTGTTGGCACAAGTCTTTGGAACCACTGATGGCTGAAGTTCGTCAGCAGATGGGAAGTGGCCCAGTCTATATATCTTTTGATATTGACAGTTTGGACCCAGCATTTGCACCAGGAACTGGTAAGAATTTTTACAAGTTTAATGGCAAAAACTGCTTGGTTGTATAATGTGAGAAGAAAATTAATTTTTAACATAAAAAATGCATGCTTTTTTACAGTATCAGAGCATCATATTTCTCCCTTGAGTTATATTACAAACTTGCTGATTCTAGATTCATATCAGGCAGACTCCTGTCTTGATAGATGAAACTCTTATCTTACTCAAGAAATGAGACACCCCACTTAGGAAATGATCTTTGTGACAAAACTCTCAATTTGAATTTGAGCAGGTAGAAAAAGAAGGCTGAAAATTATTTCACATTAATGACATTGGGACCTACTCCCTCAGCAATACCAGACGAGTGTGATGATACTTAACCAGTTGAACATGAAAGCCATTCAAGCCACCCAAACTTTAACTGTATTTTCTGATTATTAGGAACCCCAGAAATTGGGGGCCTCACCTCCATACAAGGCATAGAGATTGTAAGAGGGTGCCATGGATTGAACATTGTTGGTGGTGACTTGGTTGAGGTAAAAATCATTTTTTTCATCTTGGCTACTATGATTGGCCTGCCTGAAAAAGAATCACTCTAACCTTAGACTTTTACCCTTTAGCTCCCATGAGTGATCAAGACATAATTTCTCCTTACCATATCAATACAGTATCAACCACAGAAATGATGAGAATATAGAGAAATATCAATTTGGGGATACTTAGTTGATCCAATAATTAATTCTCTGAACAAACATAACAATTGTATGACAGACAGTTAGGAGAATTACTAATGGGATCTGGGAGTGAAAGGGTTAAAAGGAAACAGTCTCTATGGTTAGCTGAGATCACAGAAACCAGGTTATCTGTATCCACATTAAAAAACCCAAAGGCTCATAGTAAATTTTAGAACTCTTTCTTAAAAAAATGTTCATATTTTTTTGGTATTCTTCCTTTTAGGTCTCGCCACCCTATGACACAACTGGGACAACAGCTCTAACAGCAGCCAACTTGTTGTTTGAAATGTTATCTGTTCTGCCTGGGGTAATTTACAAGTCATAAGATGCACAAGTGTATAAACTGCAAGCTCGTTTCATGTATTGTGTTGAAATTTGTGGAAAGATAGGATAACCACAAATAACTTGTAAATGTGTCCCATTGACCAAGTTCAAGGTCTGTACTGTAAGTTATGGACAATGCTTTTCTCCCCTTGGAATTCTGTCCCAAGTGCAAAAGTGAAATACAGGCCACTCAATTGAGTGCTTGTATTAACTGAGAGATGTAATAATGTAAGTGTACCATTTTATTTTATTAAACGTGAGACATAAACTTTGGTAACATTTAAAAATGTGCTTGTTTAATGTATTCTCTGAAGTAACTTTAGACAGAAATACAGGTATTTTGGGGGCATAGAATGAAGCCATGAAGCAGTCAATGTTTACCCCTCCTTGTGTATTGATAATGATAATGACAGGAATAACAATGATAACAATAATGATGATGATGTTGATGTTGATAACAAGGTTGATGCTAGTAATTATTGGGGTGATGACAGTGATCATGAAAACTGTAAGAATTACAATAACAGACATGCGTTGATGTGAGCTTAATTCATCATTAGTTCTCTGAGCTCCTCTGTGCTCAAAACTTGGAGAAAAATTCCACATCACTTCTACGCAAGTCATTCACAGTACGATAATGAAATCCTGTAGCCATTTGCAAATGTTGATAAATTTATTTCATGCCACAAATACTCAACACACTGCTCAGGAATTTTTTTTTTTTCAAACTGGGGGTTAACTTCCTGAGAACAGTAACACTGATCCACAATCATGTTACAACGGCAAACAATAACACCAACAATGTCACTTCATACTCATGCAAAATGTTACAACTGACATTAAATTTCTAGCTTATGAGCATGCCCTTGCTATCAGTGCTGTAGCACAAGTACTTTGCCTGCAAGTAAGTTTAAGGTCTTGGGCAAAGTAAGTCTGTGAGAGACCTGCAAGTGGTTTAGCAGTGATCATTAATTAAGCCAGACCCTTTGCAAACCTCTCCTAGCTCACTTTGATCATAACTTCAAACTTAATTGCATTTGAACTTATTATTTTTTCAAAACAAACTCTTATGAAAAAGATGTTTTACTCATTAAAAGAATTGCAACAAAGTTGTCCTGAACCATTCATCAAAGGTGAAAATGTAACGTACAAAATTGAAATGTATAAACCCAACTTCAACATGTTCAAAGGGGGCAAGTTTCTTAAGAAACTGTGGTGCTGGGTTATCAGGGGGTATAACAATTTAAATTGGTTTATCAACTGAGTTGGAAATAAAATTGGCCACTGTATAGAATTTCTCTTGTGATAAAAATGTAAGTACATTACTGAAATATTTAAACCCAACTTTAACATGTTCAAAAGGGGTAAGTTTATTTAAAAAAAACCTGTGGTGCTGCATTATCAGGAGGTATAACAATTCAAATTAGTTTTATCAACCAAGTTGATGATGTAAATTGGCCACCACAAAGAGTCTCTGAAACTGACTTTCAAGCATCAGTGTTAGAAACTCTTTACAGTGGCCAATTCACATTATCAACTCAGATGACAAAACCAAATTGAATTTTAACAAATTCATCTGGGTTTTGACTAAATTGAATTTGAGACCAACAGGAGAAAGAGAAGACTTACTAATACCAACTGATGCAGGAAATTAACTGTACCGTAATGGATAAAAATAAGGTATTAAGTGAAGAGGTAAATAAATGATATTGAAGATGAAAGTAAATAAAAACCTAATGGATGATAATTTATAAACATATTTCTCAGTATTGTACTCCAAAAGCTCAATATACTAAGCTTTACTTATTAAAATATTTTAAGGGGTAAGTCTCCAAAGAAACTGAGGTGCTGTGGTGGTGGGGTGTATTACAAAATAATTTGGTTTTATCCACCGAGTTGATAATGTAGATTGGCCACCATAGAGACTTTCAAAAGTAGACATTCTGAGTGCTACCCCTTTGTCAAAGCAAGTGTTAGTCATTTGCTCTGATGCAGGGCCAGTGCTTGAAATGTCAGCTGTAGTAACTCTTTAGGGTGGCCAATTTACCTTATTATTTCACTTGGTAAAACCAAATTATCTTATTAAAATATTGCAAGGGGAAAAATCCTGTTACTTCAAATATTTGCTTTGATGGTCATTTTTGTTTTTACTTTTGAGTTGGGATGCATTGGACATCGCTGAAAGGGCATCCTATGTATGTGCCATACATATTTACTCAAAAAGAACAAAATGTTACACTTCTGTTCTGGGAAGTCCCCTTAAAAAATGAGGCTCATTTGGGAAGAACAAAAACTGTCTTCTGTTGAGGGAATATTTTGTATGTGATCTAACACTCTGTCTGCTTGTTGCATTGAAGATGTTGCTAAGCACATGATCTGTTTTCATGGCAACAAGATAGTTGTCTGATGAGCTATTTCTCATTGGACAATACGAGTTTAATTATTGAGCATTATCCTCCTGGCTTTAACATTACAGTTCTGTCTTCATCACAACTCCATTTGAATCCTCTACAGTTCTTAGCTCACTTTCATTGTTCTCAAGGCTTTGTAGTGAAGAACGTCTTGATAGTGTTCCTATTGAAGACTCCTCTGAGAAAATACTCTCATCTATCTGCCATAATCTTTGGTCTGGGGGTAATTTGAGAGGAGAATTCTACAAAGAAAAGACATTTAACCTAAAGTTTTAAATTTTAAAGGGTAAAATATTGAATGCAGTACTGAAGCGAACAAGCTGAGACAGAAGCCTGGCTGATCTTTCAATTAGTTCTGGGGTGTGGAAAATAGTCATGAAATTATGGTTTGCCATTGTATATACACATAAAACATTCTGGCCCCATATTTGTCAATTAATTTTTTTTAAACTTAACTTACCCTTTCAGCTAACAGGTAACAGCTGTTGACAACTCGTGCTACAATTTTTATTACGTTCTTTGTTAAATGCATTACTCCCCACACCTGTAGATGGAAAGTTTCAATTTGTCTTAATCCTTGTACAAAAATATTTACACCAGTCAGTTACAGCCAACCTACTGTAAACACATTTTAATTACTGAAAATCTCCTTATTCTTACCCTTTAACTCCCAGAAGTGATCAACATGTAACTTCTCCCTATAATACCCATACATTATCCAGCAAACAGGTAATGAGAATACTCAAATGTATCACAAAGTTGTTATCTGGATCGAACATCAAATTCTAGTAACTGCTTTACAAGGAAATGTGTAGCAGCTAAAGGTTCATCTAAACATCAGTTAAACCTATCAACATTCCCTCCCCTCCCCTGTACCACTCTGCAATTGGGTGGATAACATTAACAAACTACAATGTCTCCTGACAATTGATACAACAACGAAGTAGCATGCAAATTTACCTTAAGAAACTGACAACATTTCCGGGGGGGGGGGGGGATCTTAGGGGCTGAGATCCCATGGGGTGAAACCCTAAGGGTGATGAACCCCCTAAGGGTGATGAACCCCCTAAGGGTGATGAACCCCCTAAGGGTGATGAACCCCCTAGGGGTGATGAACCCCCTAGGGGTGATGAACCCCCTAAGGGTGATGAACCCCCCTAAGGGTGACAAACCCCTTAAGGGTGATGAACCCCTAAGGGTGAAATTCTGAGGGCAAAATCCTGGGGGAAAAATCCTGGGGATGAATGGGGTGGAACTCCTGGCAAGTTATGTCAAGGTGGCACTCCACCAGGATAACTCAAAAAGTAAGTTGAAAAAGTAAATTAAATAACTTTGAGGACATTTTTTAATTAAGACTGCTGGTTTAGTAACATACCTTTCTACAGCAAGCTGACTGCCCAACTGCTAGTGATCTGCTTGTGAACAAGAGTTGATGACAATAGGCAGGGATTTTATCCACGTATCTTAACAACTCTTTTTTCATTGGGTTTTCTTCTGCCTGGAAACCAATAGAAACATTGTAAGTCCAGATCCCTTAATCGATGGGCAACTTCAGAAAAACTTTTTGAAATTTTTGTCATAATTTCTTTGGTAACAATTGTTGAGACCTGCAGTTCTTTTAAATACCTTTGAGGCATATTTTCTTGCAACTCTGTGAAGTGCCTTGCCTGCATCTGCAAAATTCTGTGTAGACAAAATATTAAGATCACAAATTTAAAATAAATCTTCTTTCTATAAGTAGTTTTCCTAATGGGTTGAAATATGAAACATGCAAATTCTCTGTAAGTTTGGTATCTGAAAATGTTTTTCATTTTGGGTCATTTACTAAGCCCCACCCCCTAAATTTATTTCAGGACAATTTTGCTGCAGTCTCTGTCCACAAAGTTAAGGTTGCTAAATGGAAACAAATTCTCAAAAATACAAATATTCCTGGACAAAGAATCCAGTAATAATTTTTTCTTTTTGCAATTGAGATGGCATTTCAATTATTTCTCTTTAAAGAGAACAGATCCAAATTCACTTTTTATCTGAGAGGTGTAGCAAACTATAGGAAAAGAGCAGGTGTATTTGTCTTGAAAGACTCTAAGATTATACAGGAAATTAAGCACGTATGACCAAACATAACTTGGCGCATTACATCATACAAAACATATGTCCAAATAATTCAATTTACTCACTTGGGAAGCTTCAAATAGATCCTCTGTGGTTTTAAGAGATCCCTCTCCCCTGTAAGTTAAAGGAATCTGCTGATTAGCACAAGCTCTTAATTAAGAACTCATCCCTGTTTCTTAACTTACAGTTAATTACTTCTGCTGGATTGTCTTTTTCCCCTTTGCCATGTATAGGGCAGAAAAAATTCCATGGTCAGTTTTGGAAGAAGCTGGACTAGTTAGGAGGGCTTGATAAGCCCATCAGATTTTGGGCCATCTAAGATGTTTCATACAAAAAAACAGCAAATTCACTTGACTTCTTTAAATGGGCATGTATGGCAGAAAAAAGGTTAAACCCTTTAACTCCCAAGATCTCATTAGTAATTCTCCTTACTGTCTGCCATACAGTTCATATGAGGTTAGTTTGGAGAATTTGGTATTGGATCAACTAGTTATCCCTTAACTGATATCTTGTCTGCTTGATATTGTATTGATAATGTAAGGAAAAATTATTCTCCCCAGGTCACTGGTGGACTTCAAGGGTTAAAGCAGTGACCACATCTGCAAATAGAAATTGTGGCAAACCTATTTTTCTTAATGTTACATGAGAGACAAAGAGTCATACCTTGTAAAGAGATACATTTCACTGACCATCTCTGACATCTCTCTTGCTCTAATGACTATTTCGTTATCTGTGTCTTCAAAGTAGTGCAGCTCAAGTTGTGATGTCATTAAGTTAACATTAGTAATAAGTTTGCCAAGCTTCTCTTGTTCCTAAGTAAAAAAAATGACTTTCATACTCTTTCTGAACCTCTTTTTTTATTGTTTCAAGTCTTTCTCAATAGTCATCAGCTGCCTGTATACAAAGGGTGCATCTGGGGAGGGGGAATGAGGTGTTACTCTAGGGCTCATATCCCCCCTATTGTGAAAAAAAAAAATTAAAAGAAGCTGTAATATAATAAAACAGCTCAGCATCCACCTGAATGCTGGCAAGAAACTAGTGTAGGAGTATGTGAGGCCTGGTAGCAGATTAAGGTGGGTCCCGCCACCCACTCAGGCCTGTGAATATTTTTATGGCATGACTGAAACCAAAATTTCTTTCAGCGAAAGGAGGTCAAAATCCAGCTCAACAGGCTATTTTTTTTTTCATTTTTGATTGAAACACACTAAATTAATTCCACATGTCTGTGAGGGTATCAACGTTTGGAACCCCTGTCAAAACTCCCTGGATCTGCCCATGCATATAAAGGCCCCAGTAGATGTAGCACAGAAAAATGAATTATGAATATCATCTTTCCCATGGTTATTCCATGTTAGAGCTCTCCCATAAAATTTACCTGTGAATCAACCACTGCTTTCTCAGGTTCGTCATTTTCTTCAACTGAAGCACTGCTACTTCTTCTACTGGACGACTTTTGCTGTCAAATGTTACAAGACATTTTAGCATGAAGCCTGGTATGATTCCTTAAATTATATCTTATACCAACCAATCACAATAAACTTCAGGATACCTTAAAACCAATAACTGTTGCAGGATTGTTGTTAACTTTTCTGATAACTTGAGGAAACATCCAAACAGCGATACTACGTCAGAAGTGTAAATCAAGTGAGGCCAGGTATGCTACAATAATTTAGTTTTAGTTTTAATTATCATAGCATACCTGACCTCACTTGATTTACATGTCTGACTTAGTAACACTGTAAGGAGAATCGCTAATGAGATCTTGCAGGTTAAGGAAGAGCAAGGGGCTTAACCACCAACTAACATAAACAAAGCTTAAAAACCAGAAACTAATTAGGGCTGCTTATAACTATTGTTTTCAAACAATTGTTTACTTTCATGGTTACTTTCATGATACAACTCTCCACATCAAAATACTGGTAATCAGACCTCCCTTCAAATGCTGAATAACAGTAGAACACTAAAAGTGTCTGTGAAATCAAATCAAAGTCCATCTTACCAGCAGTTGCTCTACACGAGATTCACTTGTTTTCCTTAGCCCCTGACTTTCTTCTTCTGCCACAACATCTAAAGTAAAAGCAACACTGCCCTTAATATAAAATAACATGAAGAAACCCAAGTGTTACAAGATATCCTCCAACATGACATAAGTTTCTCACTTATCCCTTAACACCCTCACATCAGTGTGCATTTTCTTCTTATTTTTCTCCTTATATTTCCCACAATGCTGACAGGGAGAATTTGTTTAATGATAAAAAGCCTCTTTAGCTGGGGATTACTTCCTTCATTCAATGTTTGATTCAGGGGTGAGGTCAGGTTGGAGGAGAAATTAGATGCTAGTCACTTTTAGTGGTTAAAGGAAGAGTCTTCCATCGACAAATCTAATCAGGTTTCCATTATGTTTTGTAAGACAATATACTTCAACATAAGTTTCTTCATAATAGCAAGATAACATACTTGACACTGTTGCACCAGTATCTTAGAGGTCATGGGTTCAACTCCTATACAGGCCTGAATGTTTTTCAGCTCAGTATGTCACTACTGCTCAATAAGTAGTGTTCATTACTGTGAAGATCACTCTCATATTCAGACTTGATAGTGATGCAAATATTGCATTGTAATCTAATGTTCTCCAGTTTTTATGTCTTAAATGAAAATCATACATGAACTGTGAAATTAATTCTCAGATCAAATCTACTAGTTGCAAACATTAACATGGTACCTACAGTAAACCAGTCCTTCACTGGTCCTTGAGATATGCAAGGGTGAAGGGGCCAGTGGAAGAGGCTAGCAATGAAGTGGAAACCACAAAGGCAGTATGGAAAGGAGTGACAACTGACCCCACCCCACCCCTCTTCTCTCTTCCCATCTCTCCTAATGTTCCCCATCATGAAAAGACCAGACACAACTAACAAAAGTGCCTGATGCAATAAAAGGACATCAAACATTCAAAACAATTAAATTTATTTTCATTTCTTGTAAAGCTTCCTAAAAAGTTCATTTTTACTAAAAGTTACAATAGTTCTACCAAAAGTATATATAGGAAGATGATTATTTTTTATCCCTACCCAAAATTTGAAAAATGTTAGAACTCTCTAAAATTGAAGCTTTAACAAATAATAAGACAGAATTACAATGATATCTGATTGGCAAATGAATCTTTTTTAAAGGATTTCATAAACAAATTTCAGATATAAGTATAGAACTGTCACAAATGTGAGAATTTTTAAGAAAATTATCATACGCTGCATGCCTACCAATTGAAAAATTAGCATGTATACTCTAGAAGAAATCTGTTTTTGAAACTACCATTCCTCTAGATTAGAAAGAAAAATTAAAAACATCTTGCAAGTTGGGTATCAAAACATACCAAATAAAAGAAAGACATCAAATATTAGGGATACATGGAATAGAAAAAGATGAAATTTGGAATTGTTGGATACCATACTTGAAGTTTTTCTTCCCAATAAATGATGAAAATGAGCAAAATTTAAAATTTAGCAACCACAGTCAGTCAGTGGATGAGGCATAGCTATCTCCAACAAAACTGACACACAGGATTATGATACTCTTTTTCTTCTCCTTACTTTCTTTCTTAGTAAAACATGAAAATTGTAATGAGAAACTAGGCTTTCATCTCTCACATGTCAAGGGTGGGTGGAGGTAGCCATGGAATTAACAACAGGCAAATAAAGCACTACTATTGCTAAGCTTAATTTTTTATGACATTAAAATGTCCTTTTTTGCACCTTGCGCCAGGAAAATGTGGCATTAAAAAAAATTAAAACAAAAAAGAAACTTGTCTATGAATATATTTTCATTTTTTTATCAAAAAAAAATTTTTTTAAACCATGAAATATTCATATTGATATAAATTAACCATATTCATTAAAAATAGTTATTTTCCTCTTTTGTATTTAGTAAAAGTAATTTTCAGGGAACACAGAATTATAACAGTAGCAATGCCTACAAGATATATCAAACAACAATCAGCAGACAGTTGTCCTTTTCAGCAGCCGTTAAAGAGTGGCATAAACAGCATTGTAGGAACTTCTTTTATGGCGGCTGCCAGGACTTCCTGAAAAAATTAAACGACTTGATTAATAACATAATCATGTATTATTCATTTTTTGAAATTATATCTATAAGAATAAAAACTTAATAATCCATTTATGCCATGGCTACAAAGTGTTTTATCAGTATAGGGTCAATGCTATCTGATGCCCACCCAAATAGTGACTGTTTTCAATTAAAAGCAATTTTTGATTGAGTGTCAAAAGTAAGCAGAGATTGTTTTGCTTTTGTTTAACTCCACTCTGTGATTGGTCCAAAACACTAATGCCACTCTCTCAACCAATCAAATGCAAAGCTGAAACCAATCAAGACTCTACTGCACACCTTTTCCCGCACTTTAGGCAGTTTGCTCAGTTTTACTATGAATTCTCAATTGCTCTGCAAAGTTACTTTCTTGTCTTCTGGTTGGTCAGTGATTACTTTGGGTTTGGTTTTATGCCACTCAATCAAGAAGCGCTCTTTGACACAGCCAGCATATTTGAGTCCTCAAACTCAGTTGTACAACCCTGCCTCATATACATGTACCCAGTGTGCACACTGTTGATTTAATCCTTTAATCTTCAAGATCTCATTAGTAATTCTCCTTACTGTCTGCCAAATGATTCTTATTATGTTAGTTTGGAGAATTTGGTATCAGATCAATTAGTAATCCCATAATTAATATTTTTCTTTATTCCCATCACTTGTCTGCATGATATTGTATAGATATTGTAAGGAGAAATTCTTTCTTGGTCACTCATGGGAGTTAAAGGGATGAGTTGTGTAAGAGACCAGGGGATTTGTTTCCTATTCAAGAAAGTTTCTTGGTAGTCAGTGAGAGCTGGTATGTGACTTCTAGTTTCAAGAATGTTTTTCAAAAAGTTATGCAATGGACTGAAGGACCAAAATCAAAAAGGCCAAAATTCATCACAAAGGGGAAAGTAACATTTATTTTAGGAAAAAAATAAATAAAACAAAAGACATTTTTACTCAAAAGAGTACAGTGCCCACAAAAAGGTGCCCCCTTATTTAAAAACCTATCTAAGCAGCAAACACCAGATATACCAAAGCTTTCACCAATAGAAAAGGAATTTCTCCTTAATCCTCTCCCTCAAATAACCAAGAAGTAATTCCTTGCTGCAATACCAATTACCATATCAAGCAAACAGGTGATGTGAATAAAGTAAAATGTCAATTGGGGATTACTTTTTGATTCAACACCTAATTCTTACAACTGACAGTATGACAAATGTATGGCAGACAGTAAGGAGATCACTACTGATATTTTGGTAGTGAAAGGTATGACATATCAAACCACTTTAACCTTTTTGTTCCCAAGATCTCAGTAGTAATCCTCCTTTTTATCTGCCACATAATTCTTATGATGTTAGTACTAAGAATTTGGTGTTGGATCAACTAATTATTATAAACATCATTCTCGTCACTTGTCTGCTTGATATTGTATTGATAATGTATGGAGAAATTCTGTCTTGGTCACTCATGGGAGTTAAAGGGTTAATGCTTAAAGGTGATGAGAAGAAATAGATTCATAAATTAGGGATATTGGTTGATTTAACAGCAAATTCTCAGGGCAAAATTTAGATGAAATGTAGGGCAGACAGTGTGGGGAATTGATATTTGGATCCAGGGAGAGATAATAGAATCTGCCCCTGATTAACCAACATACAACTCATTAAAAAAAAAAACACATTTGGTTTACTGCATCAGCAAGTATTGGAAGCTTGCATCAGTGTCATTCCTTATGGAACTGGGCACCCACCCCTCCTCCGACCCAACAACAATCAATTGATAACAAGTTAATGTTGGGTTAGGGGAGGGGTGGGTGTACAGTAGCTCAGATACTTACATTGATATAGAAGCTTAAAGGAAAAGAGAGTGCAAAGTTTACCCTTAAACTCCCATGAGTGACCAAGACAGAATTTCTCCTTATTACATCTAAACAATATCATGCAGACAAGTGGCAAGAGTAAAGAGGAATATCAATTATGGGATTACTAATCGATCTGATACCAAATTCTCATGAGTCAAAGTGTTGAATAATGAGAATCATTTGGCAGACAGTAAGGAGAATTACTAATGAGATCTTGGGAGTTAAAGGGTTAAAGATAACCATTGTTACAGATTAGGATGTTATTTGTTAAATAGATGTTAGCTAAACACAGAGCTTTTGTTATTTTACATTACGTTATTTACAATTTATTTCAGCTCAAAAGTTGTTAAGAATCACTGCACAGATTTCCTAACAAGTTTAAACAGAAGCATTAGTTAGAGGTCATATTGCATGTTAAAACAGATCCAGTTAATACATAAGACAAAAGATGTGTTGTGCTGTAACAAGTGCAATTAAGAAAATCACCAATAAAAAAATTTCCAGCACTAAAACAAATTTACAGCCAGGAAATTAACCCTTTAACCCTTAAGAGCGACTAACATCTAATTTCTCCCTATAATATCACCACTGAATCATACATCAATGTCATGAGAATAAAGGAAATGATCACCACCTAAAGAAACTCTTGATTGTTGGACAAATTCTCCTTGTCAGCACATTAATAGATGTACAGAGAACAGTATGGAGATTATGAATACTGATGTTAGGGTGTAAAGGTTTAAGAACTCACCGTAACTCCTTGTGCAAGCACCCACCTCTAGTAAGCGCCCTTCCCCTATGGCGCAAATTCTTAGCCACAGAATGACCAAGAGGCCAAAATAATTTGTGTTGCAAATAATTTCATGATTTTCACTTTCAGGAGAAAAATAAGGATTTTTTTTAAGTCAAAATCTTCCCTCTCTATTTGAATCCAAAAATAAAATATCTTACAAACCTTCTTTTCTCTGCCAGTACTGTAAGTTACGGAATGTTGTTTCATTGTGCTCAGATCTATGCCCCATGCACTTTGTGCTTGAGCCATAAATCCAAGTGGTAAAAACTAGGTCCATATGCTTACAGTACAGACCTCAAACTTGGTTAGCAAAAGGTATTTATTGGGGCTTTTACTCCTCCAAAAGATAATGATGCCCAGCAATTTTTAATAGCCTGCCTAGAGGAGGGCGCTTACAGGAGGACTTACGGTGATGCTGATGAATCCCTCTGCTGCTTCTCTGTGCTGTTCTTAAAAGTCTACTTCCCACAATGATTTTTAACTGAATCAACATGTTTCACACTGAAGAAAACATGATTCAGTGTATAGTGAACACTAACAAGAATGTGAGGTCGTCTGAATGAGAAAAATCCTGAAAAAGGACTCTTTGGAAACTCTTGTTGACAATAGTGGAAGTCATCATCAAAGTCAAACAAAAAAATTGTTTTCAGGCCGAAAGTTTCTTGGCAACATTGCTTTGAAACAATAGTTGCTGACATCTGATCCACAGTATCTGTTTGAAGATGGCATTCAAGCTTTTTGGTGCATAGATATTTAACAATTGTCTTACTGCTCTTTTTCTTAAAAAAAAAGCAAAATTACATTTACAGGCAAAAATAACTTGTGAGGCCCTTCAGACCTTGCAACCCTCAAGTGAGGGGCACACAATCTATAAAAACTACAAGAGGTGATTGTTATTTTGCCATTTGTAATTTTCAGAGCCAGCAAAATGTGTCAGTGGATCAGTGAGGGTGAGGTTTTGAGTGGTTACATACAAGATGAGGCAAATTTTGAGACATTTCAAATAAAACATTTATCGCAACTTCAGAGAGTTTCAGCTTTCTTTAATCAAAATCAAAGACATTTAGTTTGATTGCAAAAGTCTTAAAGAGCACATACCAAATGTGTAAAAGAAGATGTAATTTAACAATGATTTAGGTTTAAATCCCTGTAATAACAAATTACTGCTAATGGTTATTTGCACAAATTTTTTAACTGGGAACCTACTTTTGAAAAATTTGAAAAATGTGAGAAAAAGCTTCATTAAGAGTAAAAACATTTAGAGAAACATATTTTTAACCAAGTAGTTAATTCTTTCTTTCTGTCAAGGGAAAATAACCAGCATGAGCTAACTTAACTTGTGTCCAGAAATCTCAAATTACCTCTTATCCAAAGAATGTTCTGAGTGGTTATAAACCTATGACTAGTGGTGCCTGTAAACTCCTAACTATTTAATTTAAGCAATTAACCCTTTGACTCCCGAGATCTCATTAGTAATTCTCCTCACTGTCTGCCAAATGATTCTCGTTATGTTAGTTTGGAGAATTTGGCATTGGATCAATTAGTAATCCCATAATTAATATTTTACTTTATTCTCATCACTTGTCTGCATGATATTGTATTGATATTGTAAGGAGAAATTCTGTCTTGGTCACTCACAGGAGTTAAAGGGTTAACTGTCCTCCCTGTCAGTTTATTGACATCATAAACCATTTAGGATGTTTAGCCATTGTGAAAAGAAATTGTAAATCATGAGCTGTGAATTTTACAAAAGTAAATTGGAAGGAAGAACAATTTCTCAAATTATTCATGGCTACTATTTTCTTATCAAAAGCTACTACTGATATTTCCCAGGTTACAGCTTCTTAAAAAGAGAAAAAAAAAATTAATTTTATTGACTGAATACAAATTTTGACATGGAATTAAAGACCTACAAATGTTGTCAAAACATAGTTTACCTAATTGTGTAGTCAAGTATATTTATAAGAAATGGTTCAAATTGATTCACAACATTTATAAGCTCACACAATTATCTGAGATTTAAAAATCATTCAAACAATTTTGAGCAGCAATTCTTTAAGGATAAAGTCTATTTACGGTGATAAAAGTGGCAAAATATTTCATACTACAAAATACTCGAAAATTTTGAAAATTTTACTACATTAAACAACATTTAAGATCTCATACAAACTGCAAATTTCTTGCATATAAATTTAAAAAATTAGGTTTTTTTAACTATGTTATTTTATTTTGGGTGTAATTTAAAAGTGAAGACATTTTTATACAGATGTTTCCATCCTAAAAGACAGCCCTGTTTAGAGTTGATAACAGAAAGAAAGTGTAAGTTAAACAATAAATTTCAGAAACTATATGCCATTATAAAATTCAATCATAGTTATGGCGAATTGAGTGAAGAGTTTACTCAAGTGTTTCAGGCTTTCATGTAAGCAAAATGCCTCTAAATTAAAATTGATTTTAATGGTTAGCAGTAGACTGTAATAGTTAGCAGTAACTGTTAATGATTCAAGAAATTTATTCATAACTAACTTCACAAATAATTCTCACTATGATAGTTATCTTCCACTCTCTTTATATAACTTTCGGAGGGGGGGATCTCCCCCAATTCCACATTCCCTATTGCTGCACATTTGACTCCCCTTCCCCCATTCACTGGGAAACAAAAAGGGTTTCTATAACAAAGTTTCTACTTCATGCAATTTCTTCTCTCATCTCCTCACCCCTTCCATCCCCTACTCCTTCATGCTCCTAACCCTGTTGCCCCCCCCCCCCCCCACCTTACTCTGCTGGAAAACATTGCAACATTGCTAATCATTGACTACAAAAGGTTTCTATCTTTAATTTTTTGCTTCATGCCTTTTTTTCTTCTCTAATCCACCCTTCCCCACCCTTCCCATCCTATATTCCTTCACACACTACCCCCTCCCCTTCACATCCTCCAGGCCCTCTCTTAGTTATTTTGGTTGTCACATAAGGATGAAGCTCTAAACGTATCCTTTCATCAACACCATCTGTGTTTTTCTGCAGTTCACTTACTTTTACTTGGGTCTCCACCAGCAGTAATGAGTCTCAGCACTTTGCCAAGTTCTTCAACTTGTGCTTCCCAAACATCCACAAAGACTTCCATGTTCTCCTGAGCAATCTTGCTGACAGGATGAGCTGCTAATGTTCTTGCAGCATGTATAACCTAACAGGGGAAGAATGTGCTCCAAAATTGAAAAGAAGAAAGGTGCTTAGACTAGCACATTACTAACTTGTGTTCATAGTTTGTTATCATCATAACTGGAGAAAGGTTTGAGTTTGTAAAATGTAGCCAATGTGAAAGACCACATGAAACTCAAAGAACAGCAAGAATTTATTCCAGTTTTCATGGCATGGAGCAAACTAAGGCCTTGTTACTTTAACTAGAAGAGATGTTAGTACATCACTGTTGACCTTCCAGTACTTTCTCAAGCTTCTTTTAATTAACAATTAAATTGTGCCCATTCAAACTCCTGAGTAGCAAGAGAAGCTGTTAGAGTCTAGTACCTTGCCTCACAACCTGATGCAAGGGCATGCAACCTTAAATCTGGTGTCCAATGCAGTGACTATTACACTAACATATCTTCCAATCATTGAGTCAATGCTAGACAAAATTCATACCTGGGGACAAAGCGTATCAATATTTTCCTCTACTTTTTTTGCTGTGATAGCCATGGGTTTATTGGACGCCATATTTCTTGTAACCCTGGATACCTAAAACAGATTTTAAAAAATCAACAGTAAGCTTTTAGTGCATTGCAATCCCAACATGCACCTGGGAACAAAAGGAAGCTGACTTGTCACTTTCTCAGCCAAAGAGGGAAAGGGGACCCCACAAAGACCTCAAATTGCCTGACCATGTTGGGGGTCAGGGCATGTGTTTAAGGTTTTAATAAGAAATGTGGAAAAGGAAAATGATATTAAGTACCAGAAAAATTTTGTCAGGCAATTGAACCTACAGTAGACAGAAGAGTTTATTACTTGAGAAAAAATAGTTTTTGGGCGAAAAGACTCATCAGATACCTTCCAAATTTTTTGAGTGCATGTGTTGAAGAATGCACTCCAAGTCCTGTCCACAGATTTAAGAGTCTTAGCAGTTTGGCCCTCAATAGAAACTTAGACAGACAAGTCTGCATTTGCAGTGGAAATTTCTCTAATCTCCACTGCCAATTTAATACCCTACATTTTATGAATGAGTTTAAGGAGAACAGCCTTTCTTTCTTACCTCTTGCAGTCGTTTTGCATCTTGTGTGAAAACATTGGCTAGACTCTCCAGCTGAGCTGAACTGCCAGATGCAGCTGCATTCCTCAAGGCAGGTAAAGACTTTTTATGACCCAAATGTGAAAATGTTTCAAACACTTGATCTGTAGCAACTTGATGGACCTGTTGGGAAAAAAGGGATGTCTACAGTTAAAATGCACTGCTCTCTCCAACCACTACCAATTGAGAAAAATCCCTTTAAGAGAACTCCTTATCCAAGTCATCAGAGTTGTCAATAGTTAAAAGCTTTTCACTTGTAAGCATATGAACATTGCAGTATGTGCATATACCGCAATGCACAAATCTTGGTTGATAAACTGCATAAAAATCAACCCTTAATTCCTGAAAACATCGAGGAAAGAAGCTCAATTTGAGTTTGAGCATTGGAAACAATAATGGAGAAATGATTTCAAATTAGTTTGATATGTTTTTTTTCTTCATTTAAGGAGTACAGTATGTAACAGTATTAACCCTTTACACCCTAACATCCGTATCCATATTCTCTATACTCTTCTCTACACATTTCCTTCAGTCCTGGTAGGGAGAATTTGTTGAACAATCAAAGCTTCTGTAGTTATTGATCATTTATTTTATTCTCATGAAGTTAATGAATGATTCAGCCATGTTACTGTAAAGAGAAATTAGATGTTGGTTTCTCTCAGGGTTAGGAAGGAGAAAACAATTCAATTCATTGAAAATCATTTACAATCTTTGTAGAAATCATACCTCACGTCTAAGATCTTTTGAAGTTTTGCAAATCCTCTGCAATGCCATATCTAATGTGTCAATACTAGTTGCATCTTCATTCTGGAGAAATATAATTTGTACTCTTTAATATTTCACGCTAAATTAAGACAAACCATAGTTCAAGCTGCACAAGTACTTCCAGACGTGATTCTAATGCAAGTCTTTTCACAAGTGCATTACATTAATACCCTGAGCTTTGTCTCCTGGTAGGGCTACCCGAGCCGGACAGGTCAAAGGGTAGAGGTACAATGAAGCACAATCCACCAGTCCTCCAGGTTAGGGGGTTGTGCACAGGGCTAACAACCCTGTCCCATAAAACACCCATTTTGCGGAAACAGCAAAAAGCCTCCCTATGTGCCACTCAGCATAATGGGCACGAGTGAGTGAATGATTACATTAATAACCCTTTAACTCCCATGAGTGACCAAGAGATAATTTCTCTTACCAATATCAATACAATATCAACCAAATAAGCGATGAAAATAAAGAAAAATATCAATTGGAGATAAATTCTTTGAACTAACATTATAAGAATTATATGGTTGACAGTAAGGAGAATTTTATGGATATAAGTACAAGGATACCTTGTTGTTCTTTTGTCTTTCTAAGATGTCTTTCATGATATCCTGCGCATTTTCACACAAGGCCACAATTTTCTCTCTCTTCTCTTTCCTTGTATGAGGAGAATCAATAACAGACTGCACATCGCCAAGGATATTTGCAAATGCCCTTTGAAATTGTATCTTTGATTCACTGTCATCTGGTGAGCTTTGTTTGTATGCCTCTAGGCAAGCCTGTCCAAAAAGAAAAAACAGAAAATCAAAATTCTGTGCTAGAATCTGCAGTGTTCTCCTTTTCAGGCAGTAACTGCCCAAATTACCTCTTATTGCCGACTAAAATCACTTGAGATTCTTGAAAATTTAATTGGTGAAAGGATTGTTCTGCCAGTTTATAAAATTTCTTTTACCCATCATGCTTAAATTAAAAGAGAACATCAGATTGAAACCCCTCTCAGTTTTGATTTTGAGGACTTTCCTCTGCAATGGTAACTAACATACAGAGAACTCCAAGTCAAGTTTGGTGATGTACTCGATTTATACACAGCAAGCATTCTCCATTTTGCTAGAATCACGTTTATTGAAGAGTACTCTATACCCTGAAACTCACTTCAAAATGTCCTAAATCCATTGCCAAACATCCTTTTTCTCCTTCTTCCTCCTTAGGTTCGTCTTGGACCACTGACGTGATTGTTGCCATGGCTTCTCTCATCTTCTTGAAAACACCTTCTCTGTTGCCTTTGGCAGATCTGGAGTCTGGATGCCTCAGACACGTCTAATCATGATAAAAAACAAAGCTATGATCATATAATCCAATTAAGCTTTTACTGATGGTTACTATTATACGAATATAACACTACTTGACAGAGCCACTGTGGGAGGTGTTTGGTGGTTAAGGGTTTACCTTAGATGTTGTCAACAGCATCATTGTGGATTTCTCCAAAATAGACCGGGCAGCTCCCATTTCAGCTTTCAAAGTATCATCTTTTAAATCCTGGGTGTTCAATTACAAAAAAATAAAACTTAATATAGTAAAATACCAAACACAAATGGCTACATTAACATAGATAGGGATTTTTCGTTTTACTTGCCATAAAAAGATGCCATGAATTTCATTTTAAGAGGAGTGC